>NC_057864.1:251760256-251957756 GCF_019393635.1 Dromiciops gliroides | reverse complement strand
AGGCCAAGTCACTCTCAAAAAACTCTCACACTTCTGACACTGCCGTGATGGACTAGGTTGAGAGTGTCATTTATAGGGAAGAGAGTGGGCAAAAGAACAATGCTGAGAACATACCATAGCCCCATCCCAGAACAAGAAGATCCTGAGTGGGCTGCCCATTTCATTTAGACATTCTAGGGCACCCCTCCCATCTACATCATGACTACTTGTCTAACATCTTTTTTTCTTTTCTTTTCTTTTTTTTTTTGCAGGGCAATAGGAGTTAAGTGACTTGCCCAGGGTCACACAGCTAGTAAGTGTCAAGTGTCTGAGGCCGGATTTGAACTCAGGTACTCCTGAATCCAGGGCTGGAGCTGTATCTACTGAGCCACTTAGACAGCCACTGTCTAATGTCTTGTTTCCTAAGGCTTTGGTCAGTTTCAGGCTCTAAGAGCACTAAAGATCATTACACAACAGAAGGTATCAGGATAACATGAGGTTCAGCATTTACAGTCATAGAAATCTCTAAAACCTAGTTCAAAACTAACAATATCACCAAGGCCTCAGAAAGTTCTTTTGGAAGGTTAGCCTATGCCCCCTTATTCTTCAGTGTCTTCCCAAGCACTAATTCTTTATTCTCCAAGATTCTCCTAAACTCCTATTCTATTCCCATCCTCGATTTCTCTTGTCTTTAGACCCTTCAGATAAGATCATTTTCTTTTTTCTTTTCTTTTTTCTTTTTTTTTTGGTTTGTCTGGCTTCCCCTCCAAACTGTCTTACTATAATAAACTATATTTTTTCTCTTTGCTCTACTTAATTTATTGGACTGTCTTCTATTATTCAACCAGCACCTCAGATCTCTCTCCTCTCAAGAAGTTTTCTTGGATTAATTAATTCATCCATCCATCCATCCATCCATCCATCCATCCATCCATCCATCCATCCATCCATCCATCCATCCATTCATCCATCCATCCATCCATCCACCCACCCATCTATCTATTATCTTGGATTGATTAGAAGAGAGATCAGGGCCTTAACTTCTATCCTGCCTGTCCATGGCCTCCCTAATTTAACTGGTCTTGACCCATTTAAGTTTTAAACCTTGTTCTGGGCCTGTTCTGACTAATGTTAACAGTAGAGAAGAACTGTTTATACTTGCACTGTGAAGAAAAATTATTTGTTAGTTTAAGTAAGAAGTTAAGCCTCGATCACAGCATTTAAAGTGATCTCTGCTGTAAAATTCAAGACATTGAGCATGGACTAAGATTTCTGAAGTCTAAATATTTAACTGTTTACTCATTGACTCTAATGGTTTTAATGAAGGCCAGTCTTTTCGCTTAAAAGAAACAAAAAGCTAACAGTAACAAATTTCATATAAATAGGATCTTATTTCTTGAATTGACTAATGGATATAATGATAATATGATGTGCCCTCCCCTCTTCATGTCAGGATGGAGACTAGGACACCAGTTTTACATTTTTATTTTTTATTTTTATTGGGCCGATACTTCAAGTAGTTATATTTCAGAGGACATAAGTCTGGCCTATGATGTAGCCAAATCCATGGCATCTGTATTGTAACAGAGTTGGCCTGTACTTTGTGCCTCAACAACATTTTAATTTTATTGCTTAATACAGGGAGAAGGTTAATACAAACTCTTTAAAATTAATGGTGGTGACAGATATTGCCCAATCAAAAGTCAAGAGTCCCTTCCATGGGTCCCTTCCCTATTGCAGGATTCCCTAAGAAAGTTGAGACTATTAAGAGATTATTCTTCTTGGGGAGAGTCTAGGGATATGGGGAAAGGTGAGGGGGGGGGAAGTGACCTACCTCTCCAGCACCAGCATTGAGGACAGCGTTAATGAAGGACATGATGGCTGTCTTCAGATTGACTTCATCCCGGTAGCGCCCCATGCTTCGGTCCAGCTCATTCAACAAAGTCTAGGAGGGGACAGAGGACCTGATATCTTAGCACCTTACCAGTCCTGATTCCATGCCTGTTTTTCCTCATGCTATTCTACTGCCCTAGAATGTCCATTATGCCCATAACCTTCCTTAAAACCTCTCTTAAAACTCATCTTGACTCATTCTGACCAAGACATTACCTCCTCTTGCCAGTCATATAATGCCAACATATCATTTTTAAAAATCAAACTCTCCTATACATTTATATTCTGTGTTTTGTTTCTCCCACTTAGTGTAAGTTCCTTGAGGACAGGAACCCTTTATTTTATTTCTTTTGTATCTTTCCTGAAGTTACTAATATAGGGTTCTATTCATAGCAGATACTCAAAATTGCTTTAAAAATACACAAAAACAGCAAAGAGGCCTGTTCTGGTTTTGGGGTGAGGTTGGGAGGATGTTAAACTGAGGTCTTGGGTACAAAGAAGAAGACAAACAAATATCAATTGCTTAAAACCTTGGACAGTTTCCTGTGGCCCAGAATTCTACATGCTACTTGGTCATCTATAAGGTCATTGGACCCTGGGCTCAGGTATATCAGAGCATTCTTTGAAATGTCTAAATTCAAAGAAAAGCAGTGCAATAGAGTGGGAGAAAGTACTGGCCCCTAGCATCAGAAAGACCAAGTTCAAGCCCTACTTATGTCTTTTATTGGCTTTGTGAACTTGGGCAAGTCACTTTACTTTTCTGAGTTTCATTTTTCTCATCTATAAAATAAGGATCATAATCTGTCATATCTGCCTCACAGTGTGGTTGTGAGGCTCAAATACATAATAATAGCTAACATTTATATAGCACTTACTGAGTACCAGGCACTATGCCAAGTACTTTGCAATAATTATCTCATTTGATCCTCACAATAACCCTGAGTGGCAGGTAGTATTATTGACCCCATTTTACAGATGAGGAAACTGAGGCAAAGATAAAGTAACTTTCCCAGGGTCACATAGCTAGTAAGTGTCTGAGGCCAGATTTCAATGTAAGTCTTTCTGACTCAAAAGTCTCTATGCACTGTACTATAAACTAACTATAAATTGCTAAATAATATCAATATTGTTCATCTTATTATTATCAGCATCTCATTCTTCTTATCTTTTTGGATAGGGTTCAAATAGTAACAGTACTGGGACAGGTTGGTAGAGTGTTATTATTCTCATATACTTAATGTTCTATAGACTATTGAACAAAAGTATCATAAATGAAAGTATTGGGATGTGAGCTCATCTTCTAGAGGCCCAATGAAAGCATCCTTGATACATGGGTGTGTATATATATGCATGTGTACATATATATATATATACATATATGTATATATGTATGTATGTATGTGTGTGTATATGTGTGCTGTGTAATTTAAGATTCTAAATGTGGATTCTAATCTGTTCCCCCAGTTTTGGGGGAAACTGACTAAAATCACTGATAAAACAAGTTTAGGTTTTTAAGGGTTTATTGAAAAATAGAAAGAAAAAGATTGAGAACAGAATTCCAACAGCCTGGCATTCCTATCTTTCCTCAAATTTCCTGTGAAGTCCTCTGCCACCACCACCACCATCAAGACAGGAACCCAAAAGAGTGAGAGCTCTCTGTGCAGGCCCTCTTTCCTCCTTCCTGTCTCCTCCCAGAAAATAGGAGGCTCCTCAAGTTGATTGGCTGGTAGCCTTGATAGACAGCACCCATGAGCAAACGTCACTTCCTGATGCCAAGGAAAAGCCACATGGCCTTGCCCTCTGAGGCATTTTCCTCATGGCGGAGCTTTCCCACAGCAAGTCTCCAGTAGGTGGCATCATTCCAATCATTACAGTGCATATACATATATATATATATATATACACACATATATATATATATACATATATATATACATATATATATATATGTATATGTATATATATCCTCCTCCCACATGGTTTCAATTACTTCTGCTAGGTTGAAAGCTTTTTGTTCCATGTTGCTTAGAAATTATTAATATTTAGTATGGCAACATCTATTAATATTCTAATTATGTTATGAGTCAATGTTATATCAGGGCAATTGTAGACCACAACCATTGATGACCTGATGCCCAGAGAGTTTATTGGCTAAATTTTCCAGGATATTTTGAAATCTGTATTATTATTGTTGTTACCATTATTACCAATAGTTGTAATAGTAGCCTATTTTCCCTGTCAACCTCTTGGAGACATCTTTGCTCCATCCATCCCTTCTCTATATTAGCTCTTCTTTTCCCAAGTCCCCTCACCTGGATGATATATCTATGCACCCTTTAGACAGTGCCTTCCATTTGTTCCTCATTTCATCCCTCTATATGCTATCTCCATGCATGCCACAATTTCTTCCATATAAAGTTCCTTATTCTCCCAGTCCCTTTGTTTATGACACATACCCCTTGTGCCCCACCTGGATAGCATCCTTGTGTAGCTCTGTGCATGACTTTCATATTGCTCTCATATCCCTCACCTGGAAGCGGGTCCTCTCAGCAGCATACACCTGGTAGTGCAACATGGCTTGGAGGACTTTCTTATGGCCACCAGGCACCAGGCAGACAGCACCCAGGATCTCAAGCACAGCCACCTTAGTTTTGCTGTTCTCAGTGCGCAAGCTTTGGGCAATGGTACTAATGCCCTCAGGTTGTGCCAACACATGGGCACGGCCCTGGGAATTGTTCATCAATGCCTTGATGCAGCCAATGAGGGATGTATGGATTCGGCTCTCACAGGTGGCATGGTCCATACTCCGAAGGAAGTTCAAGAGACAGGTCAACCCATCCAACTCAATGAATCGAGTCACAAATCTGGAGGGCAATAGAGGGAGCAGTGAGGGGTGAGAGAAAAGAATATGAGAATAGGTAAGGTATTCTGACATATCATTTCACATTCTGTTGTTGTTGTTGTTGTTGTTCAGTCATTTTAGTCACATCCAACTCTTTGTGACCCCATTTGAGGTTTTCTTAACAAAGATACTAGAAAGGTTTGCCATTTTTTTCTCCAGTTTATTTTACAGATCAAGAAACTGAGGCAAACAGGGTTAAGAGACTGGCCTAGGGTCACCCAGCTAGTAAGTATCTGAAGCCAGATGAGTCTTCCTGATTCCAGGCCCAGCACTCTATCGACTGCAGCTCCACCTAGCTGTCTGTCATTTCACACATCTATTGCCTAATATCCACCTACTACTGTGCACCAACTTGGTATCCATACAAGTCTTTCAAAAAATAAATATCTACTGATTTACTATATACTACTCATATCATGTTTACACCTAATTTGCTTTCCAAGTGCATCATATTCACACATTAGTTGCCTGTCAATCTATCATTTGTATAGCAATCCTCTGTTTCATAACCTGGCTTTAGATTGTAAGCTCCTGTCTTTTGCTTCTTTTTTCATGCCCAGCACTTTGCACAGTGCACAGTGTATGTATTTAATAAATATTGACCGATTGGTTGATTGGCTCCAATCTACTTTTTTAGGCCTATTACTACTACCCTTTGCACACTCTATAATCTAGTCAAATTGACCTTCATGATGATCCTTACATATGCCTTTGTATCTTTATTCTCTTTGTCCTTTGTCCAGGCCACTCCCCCTACCTGGAATGCACTGCTTTCTCACCTCTACCTCTTAGAATACCCAAATTCCTTCCAGGTTTGGATAGGTTTATCTTTTTTTTTTTTTTTTTAAGATTTCTTGAAGAGATGCTTTGGTTCCAACAGAGTCCTCTCCACTCCTATATACCACAGCACTCTGATGAAGTCTTTCCAGTTCTCTTGTCTAGCCTCATGTCTTCTCCTTCTGTCCTTGATAGAGGTGGTTGAGGGTGGGGGCAGGTAGCATTTAGTAATCCTAATTGCTATCCTCCTCATCATGATGCACATCAATCAAAGGGCACCATATCCTTCAAGTTTTTGCCCAGATGCCTCCTCTAACATAAGATTGTTCAAGAATCCCTCCAGTGGCTAGGGTCACCCCCAGCCAAGTTACCTTACAGTTACTTTGTATCTTCTTATGGACTATGTGTGTCCAAGCTGTGGTGGAGCCTCCCAAGCTTGTGCTGGTCTGATCAGCTGCATCTTGATTCTAACAAAGTAATGCCATTTTGGTCCTCTTTGAGAACAAAGGACAATGACCAACTATGTGTAGATGTTATTTCTCCTGATAGAATATAAGCTTCTTGAGGGAAAGGACTGATTTTTTTTTATCCCCAGTACCTACCATGGTGCCTCAGATGGCAGAAAGTAGTCATTTACAAAATGCTTGGGGACTAGCTAAATGATCACATGTTGGTGAGGAGGACAGTAATTAGGGTTATTAAATGCTACCTACCCAAACCCCAACTTTCAATCATTTCTTTTTTTTGTTTTTTTGTTTTTTAGTGAGGCAATTGGGGTTAAGTGACTTGCCCAGGCTCACACAGCTAGTAAGTGTTAAGTGTCTGAGGCCGGATTTGAACTCAGGTCCTCCTGAATCCAGGGCCAGTGCTCTATCCACTGTGCCACCTAGCTGCCCCCCAATCATTTCTACAGAGGAGTGGGATCATTTTTCTTCCGTCTCTATCAAAGGCAGAAGGAGAAGATATGATATGAGAAGGCCAGTGAGGCTAGCTAAGAGAACTGGAAGGACTTTTATCAAAGTGATATGGTATAAGATAGTAGAGAGAGCTCAGCATCTCTCCAAGAAATCTTTTTTAAAAATTAGAAGGCTCTCTCCAAACAGGGCTGAGCCTAATAAACTTCTGAAGGCATATTTACCTTTATAGGTATAGTTTGTGCTCTTATTTGGAAGGGGCAAATGATTATTTTGGTGCTTCCCATCATGGGCTCAGAGGGAGGGAGAAATCAGAGGTTATGAAGCCACTCATTAAGTCTCTCACTTCTCACTTCTCACTCCCTCACTTTCTTTTCTGTCTCCCTTCCTGCTGTTAACCATACCACCCCAGCTATAAGAACAGACATATCTTGGAAACTCAAGAAGATGAAGAGAGGAAAGGCAACAAGAGTCATGGGCACCAATAGAGAAAATCACACACAGGGCAGACATAACACTCCCTACTTCCTACCTAGGTCCAGTTGCTTGGCTCCCTGTCCAATGCAGAGAGAGGGAAAACTCTCATTCATGCATCACAGAATCTTCAGGCTGGCCTTCATTTGATGGGTTGTCTATTTATTGCCTCTTTAATCAGGAAGAACCCTACCTCACTTTGGCCTCTTTATAGTTCCTCACATACAACACTCCTCTTGTCTCCAAGCCTTTGTATTAGCTGTCCTCCATATCTGGAATGCTCTTCCCCATCACCTCTGTCTCTAAGTTTCCCAGGCTTCTTTCTGGACTTGTCTCAAATTCTTCCTTGGCAGAGGGCCTTTCCTATCCACTCTACCCCCACCCCACCCCCAGTTGGTAATGTCTTCCCGGCTCAGACTGCCTTGCATCTACTCTGTATATAGCTTGTGTGTACTCATTTATTCTCCTGTTTTCTTCTCCATCAGAATGTAAGCCCCTTAAGGATAGGTACTGTTTTTTTAACCTCCTTTGTATCCCCAGAGCTTAGCACAGTGCCTGGAACTTAAAAAATGCTTATTGGTTGGTTGATTTTTTTGTTTGTTTGTTTCAGTGTGGGGAAGGTGCCTACAAAATCATCTAGAGTTGCCTCTGAAACCCTTTGTATGGATTGAGCCCTGTTTCAGAAAGTTCTTTCCAGTTTTAACCTGGCTCCCTTCTCTCTATTGTCCTATCCATCAAAGGAACCAAAATAGCCACTCTCCCCTTTTCCCAAGATGGCCCTTCTTGGATTTGTGGTTTACTATAATTTTCCCTCTCAGGCTTCTCTCCTCTTCAACCCCTTAAGCCCTAAGCCTTGGCTGCCTCCCAGCTCCTCAAGAAATCCAAAGAATTGTAAACTGAAACAGAATATGTTGGAATGGTATGAAGTGAGGTAGAGTGAGAGGAATGGAACTGAGCCAGAGTGGAGTGGAGTGAGGGGGGAAGGAGGAGACTCCCCTGAAATGGTGTAAAGTAAAGCCTCCCAACTTGAAGTGAAGGTATGGGAGGTGTATTGGTCCCAGGGGAATAAAGGTCAAGGGAGAGGACTCAGAGCTACCTCATGGGTTGAGTGCGAAGAGCTGTCTTCAGGTCTTCAACAACTTTGTTCCTCATCTCTGTTTCCTCTTCATCAAAGGCATACAGAGTCTGCATCTGTTGGGAAAGCAGGTAGAGGAAGGGAATGTGTGTACTTGTGGAGGACGGGAGAGAAGGGCTGCTCTGTCTACATGCCTTGTCACTATGCGGCAAGACAGAGTACATGGAGTGTTGGACTTGAAGTCAGGAAAATCTAAGTTTGAATCCTTGCTTCAGAAGACACTTACTAGCTGTGTAACCCTGGGCAAATCACTTCATCTCTGATTCAGCTTCAACTTCCTCATCTATAAAATAGGGATAACAGCACCTACCTCATAGGGTCATGTGAGGATAAAAGGAGATAACATGAAAAATATATTGTAAAACTTAAATACAAAGACTAGCTTTAACATCATCATTATCAACTCCTCTCCCTGACCTCTCTCTATCCAGGATAGCTCACAGATAAAGCTTTCCCATTCAGATCACCTTCCTTCTGTATCTATCTTGTATTTACATGTTGTCTCCCCCATTAGAATGTATGTTCCTTGAAAGCGGAGACTGTTTTTGCTTTACTCTGTATCCCCCCCCTTGGCACAGTGATACATACATACATAAACACAGATATATGTATAAGCTAGGACATATAGGAAACATTTATTAATGAATGCTTATTGACTCATCAACTATATAAAAGTAGTTCATAAAACACTATAAAATATAAATATATTAAATATCAACACTATATAAATGTGAGACATTATATCTGAGTCAGGGTAAGGGTTGCAAAATACATTGAAGGATCTGGGGTAGACAAGGGTAGACATTCTGGTTAGGCTGGAGGAGATGCTGGGCACCATCAATGCTGTAGCCTAGGTAGGCATCTCTTTGGGAACCCTTTAGGACCTCCTCAAAGATAAGGAGAAGAGATTACTCACAGCAGCCATGGAGTTGATCCGGTCAATGTAATAATCTGGCCAGCTGGTTGCCAACTTGTTGGGGTCCTCCTGTTCCTGAAACAAGTAAAGATTTGGCGTAACTTCTTGGAAAGTTAGGAACGTGACTTGGGGATTCATGATTTGGGAAAAGAATACAGTGCAATAAAGATTTATCAAGATTTGGAGGTGAGACAATCTTTAGATCAGATCGAGCGCTTGCTCTCAAGAAGCTTAAATTTAATCTATTGGGTGATTATATTAGGGGATAGAACACTGACACAAATACCTTGAGTAAAGATTATTACACAACAAATATCTTATAGAGTTCTGGAAAAAGTATTAGGTTAGAGGTTGGAGGGGGAAGGTTATTACTATAGTAGAGCAAAGTTCTAGAAAGTCTTCATGGTGTAAATAGCACTCAAAAAAAAATCAAGGAGCTAGTGATGCCCTCTCCAGGTGCCTGCTGAATGCATAGTTTGATTATATTGTCAAAGATAAAAATACCAAGATTAAATGCTGCCTGGGAACCTTGTCTCAAACCCCCAGGTCCCTAGATACCTTTCTTCCCCAAAGACAAATGTTTCTCAGCAGACTAGGACCTAGCTATGTGTCCTTGGGGAAGATATAGAATCACAGAGTTGGAAGGGACCTCAGAGACCATTTAGTCCAACCTATATGTTAATAAGAACTGTTTCCCTACGCCCCCCAAATACCTACAGCCTTTTCTTGAAAACCTCTATTGGATGACTTTGTTGTCCAGTCGTTTGTCGGTCATGTCCAACTCTTCATGGCCCCATTTGGGGTTCTCTTGGTAAAAATACTGGAGTGACTTGCCATTTTCTTGTCCAGCTCATTTTACAGATGTGGAAATTGAGGCAAACTGGGCTAAGTGACCTGCTACCTCCATAGCCAAAAAATTTGATGTTGGGACAGCTTTGTTAGGAAGTTTTTCCTTATATCAAGCCTAAAAACCTCTCTGGGTTTCTGTCTCTCTCCCTCTGCAACGTCCAACAGTTTTACCAGGATAAAATATAGGTTCTTCTCTTTGATTTTTAAAGCCATTCATAACCTGGCCCCAGCCTACTTTGACAGCTTTGTTATACATTCCTCTCTTTCCTGTACTTTAGTGTGCAGCCAAACTGGCTATCTCTCTGTAACTCATACACATCACTCTATCATGTTTGTGCCTTTGCACTTGTCTTCTACCCCTGTCTGGAATGCACTTCCTCTCACCTCCACCTCATAGAATCCTAATGTCCTTCAAGATTCAGCTCTAAGAGTCTATATGAAGCTTGTTCTGATTCTCCCAACTGCCTGGTCTCTTCCCCTCTAAATATCTTTCATTTAATTACATATATAGTATGTGCAGCATATATATATATATATATACATATATATATATATATATATATATATAATTCATTCTGTATATACATACACACACATACACACACAAACACACACACACACACACACATGTATATGTTATCTTCCCTAGTGAAATGCAAATTCCTTGAGAACAGTGTATAGTGCACCTCCTCTCTTCTGACATTGCTACTGTCCTAGGGCAGGTCCTCATTATTTCACATCTAGACTACTGCAGGAGCCTTCTGGTTGGTCTCCCTGCCTCAAGTCCCTCCCCACTCCAGTCTATCCTCCACTCAACTCAAACTGATCTTTCTAAGGCAGAGGTCTGACCATGTTACTCCCCTATTCAACTGTTGTTTGTTTGTTTCTCATCCTTCTTCTCAAAGAGGACCAATGACATCATGAGGGCATTTCAGGGCTCCCTACTGCCTCCAGGAAGCACATTTTAAAATCTTGTTCGGCTTTTGAAGCTCTTGATGACCTGGTTCCTTCCTACCTTTTCAGTCTTCTTCCAGTTTACTTGCCCTGGCATAGTCTGTGATACTATGACACTGGTCCCCTTACTGTTCCTTGAATTCAATACTCTATCTCTAGACTCTAGGCATTTTCACTGGCTGTGCCCCATGCCTGGAATGTAACTGGCTTCCTTCATGTCTCAGTTTAAATTCTACTTTCTGAAGCCTTTTCTAGTTCTTCTTAGTCTTTGTGCCTTCCTTCTGACACTTGAAGTTTTTCTTGTATATACCTTGTTTGTATATAACCTTTGCATTCTCCACTCCCACCCACCCACCTCCACTAGATTGATCCTTGACAGCAAGGACTGGTTTTTGTTTGTTTGTTTGTTTGTTTTTAATAACCCTAGTGTTTAAGTGCCTGAATGATCATTTCTAATTCTGAACTGAGCAGCTAATTAGAACAATTCTAATCCCTCTCTCACATTAATAGACTTACATGGGGCAGCTAGGTGGCACAGTGGATAATGCACCAGCCCTGGATTCTGGAGAACCTGAGTTCAAATCTGGCCTCAGACACTTGACATATACTAGCTGTGTGACCCTGGGCAAGTCACTTCACTCTTTTGGCCTCAGTTTTCTCATCTATAAAAAAATGAGCTAAAGAAGGAGATAGCAAACCACTCCAATATATTTGCCAAGAAAACCCCAAATGGGGTTATGAAGTATCAGACACGACTGAACAACAACTACATTTGTTCAACTCAATATTTGGTCCTAAACAGCTATCAATCAATAAACATTTATTAAGCACCTACTATGTGGTAGATACTGTGCTAAACACTGAGGATACAAAAAGAGGCAAAAGATAGTCCCTTCCCTCAAGGAGCTTATAATCTAATGGATGCCCAGTAAAAATGAAGAGGAAGTGAGAGCAGAGCAAGGACTACAGAATCTTAGAGGAGTAACAGAAGTGATAAGTCTAACCTCTATATCTGACCAGGAATCCCCTCTACAATATCCCTGACAACAGGTAATACAGCCTCTATTTGAATACCTCCAAATGAGGAGGTACTCACTACCTTTTGAGGCAGCCCATTTCAATTTTTGGACAGCTCTAATTGTTAGGAAGGTAACGTTTGTTTGTTTGTTTGTTTGTTTGTTTGTTTGTTTGTTTCCCTTGACATCAGGCTCTCTATAACTTCTGGTTGTTCTAGGCCCTTGCCTTGGAGCCATGAGAAAAGGTCTAATCCCTCTGCCATGTGCTTCCTTTTCAAATACTTGAAAATAGATATCTTATATGCCCTAAGTCTTCTATTCTCCACCTTCATTATCCTCAGTTCTTTTAATCAATCTTCGCAGGGATGGTCTCCAGTCTCCTCACCATCCTGGTCATTCTCCTTTGGACATGTTTCAGAAAGGGTCAATGGTTTCGCTAAAATGTGGCGCCTATAATTTAACATAATACTATAGATGTGGTCTGGTTCAGACACATTCTAGGGGAATCATCATGTCCATCGTTGTGAATGCCATGCCTCTCTATTAATACAGCTTAAGATTGAATTAGGTTTTTTGATTGGTGTTGTTTTATACTGACTCACACTGAGCTTGCAGTCCATTAAAACCCATATATTTTCTTCATAGGAATTTTTATCTAGCCATGACTTCTCCAATTGGAGCTTGTTCAGTTGATTTGTAAAATGTGGAACTTAACATTTATTCCTTTCCCTTTCCCTATATTACATTCATTTCTATTAAATTTCATCTTATAATATTCAGTACACTGTTCCATTCTGGCAAGATTTTTTTGGTCCTTGACTACCATACAGTATGGTGCTTATATCTCCTAGCTTTTTGTCAGAGGATCCAAGGAGCATGTGATTTATGCATCACCCAGTTCACTGATTTAAGAAGTTGAACAAGTCAAGCCCAAGGACAGATCCCTAAGGAACTCCACTTAGAAGGTTCCCTCCAAGTTGGTATCAATGCACTTCTAACCACTGTTTGGGTGGTGAGAGAGAGAGAGCCAGAAAATGAGAAGACACAGAGATGGAAAAAAGAAATAGACACAGTGAAATGACAATAATAATGTCTCAAATATCTGGTAAATACAATTTACAAATGATTTCCTCAGAGCTATATAAGTAAAGCGAATAGAGCAGAAAGAGAGACAATATGCAAAAGAGACACAGGTGGAAAGAGATAAAAGGGGGAAGAAGAATGAGAGAGGAAGAGATAGATAAGAAAGAGACATAAATAGAGGAAAGTTAATGAGAAATGAAAACAAATTAAGTCCCAGACTGACCTCATTGCTGTACTCATTTGGAAGTAATGGTACCTTGCTACATCAAGGATATGAGAGTATATGTGAAATATATGTGTGCCTTCTGGATGAAAGCAGAGAAGAATTGGTATTTGTCCTCCTGACAGTATATCATGAAGCTCAATAATTTTAAGAGTGGAACATTTAACATTATCCTCAACTTTCCGTTTTCCCTCACCACACATATCCAACCCACTGACAGTTTTTGTTGTTTCTACTCCATCTCTATGCTCAAATAGCTGTTAGGCCCTCATCATCCCTTCTCTGACATTTTAATAATATCGTCCTAATTGGCCTTCCTGCCTCAAGTCCCTCCTCACTCCAGTCTATCTAACACAGAGAAGCCATAGTGATTTTTCTTAAGTATAGATTTGATCATGTTACTTCCTTACTCAATCAAGTCTAGTGGTTCCCTATTGCCCATAGGATCAAATATAAACTCTTCTGTTTAGCTTTTAAACTCCTGCACAACCTAACCTCAGCCTATCTTTACAGAATCATTGGACTTTACTCTCCCTCTCACATTCTGTAACCCAGACAAACTGGTCTCTCTACCCTTCATACATGTAATACCATCTCCCATTTCTGTATCTTTCTTTGGCCATCCTTCATTTCTTAGATGTACTTCCTCCTCCCCTCCACCTCATAGAGTCCTTTCTTTTCCCTAATATAGCATAATACCACCCTCCACATCAAACCTTTCCTGATCTTTCCCCATACACACACATCTGCTGGTACTCTCTCTCCTAATGGATCTGTATTTATTTTCTTTATATTTATCATTTATCTATCTATCTATCATCTATCTATCATCTCTCCCACTAGACTATGAAATTCTTAAGATCATGAACTATCGTAATTTTCTATTTGGATCTCCAGAGATCAGCAAAGTGCTCTGCACATAATACGCACTTAATGAATGTTTCATTCATTCATTCATTCATTCATTCATTCATTCATATGTACTCTTCTTCTCCTTTAGGATGTAAGCTTCTTGTGAAGAGGGATAAATGGTTATTGATTGATTGGAGCAAAAATGCTTCATAAAATCTCCTCCCTGTCTTGCTAACCTGGGCCTACACATGCCCTTCCACAGTTGTTGTTCAGTCATTTTAGTCATGTCCAATTCTTTGTGACCCCATTTGGGGTTTTCTTGGCAAAGATATTGGAATGGTTTATGATTTCCTTCTCCAGATCATTTTACAGATGAGGAAATTGGGCAAACAGGGTAAAGTGACTTGCCCAGGGTCACACAGTTAGTAAGTGTCTGAGACCACATTTGAACTCAGGAAGATGAGTCTTCCTGACTCCAGACCCAGCACTTTCTTCACTGCCCCTCCATTCACAGTACACGATTTCAGTAGTTGTGTCTCCTGTGCTCATGGGCCTGTATGGCATGGATGAGTTTCCTTATACAAGGAAGTCCATCCCAATAGCTGATACCCCAAAGACAAGAGATAAAGGGGGGGATACAGTAGGAAAAGTAGAGACAGCACCTTCTTCTTGCTGCAGTAGATCTGCCATTTCTTCTCCAGTGGCAGTGCAAACATGGCTTCCCTATTTTTGTCCGTGAGATCCAATTCATCCTGTAGGGGAGACAAAGAAAAAACAACAAAAAATTGTGGTTAGAGATATAGTAATCTATTGCAAAGTTCAGTCCCACAGGAAGTTATGGCTCATTCAGTTCTTAGCCTCATTTTATACACATACACACATGCACACATGTGTGTTTATATATGTGTATATAGGTATATATCTATGTTTATATCAATCTACATCTCCCCACCTTTAAATATTTTCCCTTGACCCAATCCTTGTCATCAGAGGATGAACACTGTCATCCTCCTCCTTTCCAGTGATGTAGCGGAATAATCCTTTTGAATGATATTGACTGATGGAAAAGCTAAGACACATATTGAGGTGGGGCATTCACTTTACCAACTCTAGCACTTGCTAGCCAAGTCACTTTTGTGCAAGTAACTGAAACTGTCTCAGGCTCAGTTTCCTCCTCTGCAAAAATGAGTGGGCTGGACTGGATGCTTTTAAAGGGCCCTTCCAATTCATTTAGTTCCATTCCTAAGAGTATAATTACTGATTTTTTATTATGAGGGAATACAGTGGTGCCTAAACCTGAGAATTACAGATCAAATAGCCTGGCTTCCCATAATGGATGGTTGATTGAATCACAGTTAATATTGCATGCTTTCCTAAGATTATGTTTTATCTGTTTAAAACAAAACAGAAAAGTTACTAATCAGTATACCTGCTGAAAAGAATTCCTAAATGATCAGAGTAAGATTTAAAGAATATATATTTACCTAAGAACAATTAAGTGCCTTTGCTTGCTGACTTTTAACAACAGAATCTTAATTATTTCTACTTTATTTCAGGCCCTCTTCTTCATCTCTTGTCTAAACTATTAGAAACATCTTCTAACTGACCTTCCTGGCTGTAGTTTCTCCCTTCCATCCTTCACTCCACTGTGTATGTAATTACTCCATCCTCCATCCCTATGACTCCCCACCATCTCTACCTGTTGAAATCTCTTCTTTCAAGGTCCAAGTCAGGTGCCACTTAGTAGACAGTATGCTCTCTGAGAACAGGGACTGAGGGTGACATGAGCAAAGCCATGGAGAGAACAGGACAAGAATTAGAAGTAGTGAGTAGGCCAGTTTAGCTGGAATGTAGAGCACATGAAGGAGGATAGCATGAAATAAGGCTGGAAAGAAAGTTTGAAGCCACAATGTAAATGCTATTAAAATGGTAGGATGGGGGTGGGGTAGGGGAGGTATATTTACATAATTTATTAAGGGAATAAAAATTGGTAAAAAGTAAAATATAATTTTAAAAGGCCATTTATTTCCTATTTGATATTATGGCTATAATAACTAAAATATACAGTAGGTAATGGGAAACTATTTTTTGGAGGTAATTGGGGTTAAGTAACTTGCCCAAGATCACACAGCTATTAAGTTGTCTGAGGCAAGATTTGAATTCAGCTCCTCCTGGCTCCAGGGAGGGTACTCTATTTACTTCCACACCTAGCTACCCCTGGGTAATGGAGAATTATTGAAAAATTTTTAGCAGACAACTAGGGATGAGATTAGAATACACAAATTCAAAAACAAAAGAATACAATCACAGTTACTGTGTACATCCCTTTTTTTCTTTTGGCAGAGCAGTGAGGGTTAAGTGACTTGTCCAGGGTCACACAGCTGGTACGTGTCAAGTGTCTGAGGCTGGATTTGAACTCAGGTCCTCCTGACTCCAGGGCCGGTGCTCTATCCACTGCACCACCTAGCTGCCCCCTGCCTATTAATTTTCACTAAAGCATTCCCCTCAAAGTTCTTCTCCAATCTAGCTCTCCAAGCTGCCTACCCATCAGTAAAATAGGTCTACTTTGTAATCCTATGTGCTTTATTTTATTCATTTAAACAATATTATTCTTAGAGGGGGTCCATAGGATTCATTGGAATGCTGAAACCCCGCCCCCAAAGTTAAGAACCTTTCATCTAAGCCAACTATATCAACCGTGACGTTCTCTACATGTCAACCATGTAGAGAAGGAAATAGAGGCCCAGTGGATAGAAGACATCCCCAAGGTCATATCAGTAGTCTTCGACAGATACAGAAACAAATGGCAAAGGTTTTGAGTCAACATCATCTGAGTTCAATGTTTTGGGGTTTTTTTGCTTACATTTGGCCTTTATGATACCTAGTCCAAACAAGGATTCCTTGAAGTTCTTTCCCCAGTGTTTCCACTCTTCTATAAACAACCCTCATGCTTCCCCCCACTCTGCTCCTGAAATGCCCTCTCTCTGACCTCAACATCATAGAGATACCTCACTATCTATTCATGTTCTGATTTAATGTTGCTTTCTTACTGTCTGTGTCTATATGCCTTTTTGGAAAGCTCCAAGAGACTCTGAGCTGAGTCTATATCAGTATTTCTCTAAAGCACAAAAATAAGCAAAAATAGTCAGGGAATATACCAAACACCAATATAACATCCCCTTCTGAGAGTTGGCATAAAACCCTCCTCTCTATACTGATTTTTCCTTTTCTTGAGTCGTTTCATATCTGTTCACTTTTAATTCTCATGTCAGCCCTGGGAGGAAGAAGGGGGCAGAGGTTTCCTCTGGCACCTGCCCCTTCATAGCTTCAGAACATGACAAACATTCTGCTAAGAGGAATGTCTTTTCTTTCCTTACTTCATCCTTCAAAATCCACTGATTAGCCAAAAGAAGCTTCAAGCATTGTCAATTTTTGTTTTTTTGGTTTTTGTTTTTTAGCAACAAACATTTATTTTTATTTTCCAGTTAGGGTAGTTTTCAACATTCATTTTCATAAGATTTAGAGTTCTAAATTTTTCTCCCTCGCTTCCTCCCTTTCCTCCCCCCTCCACAAGATCGCAACCAGGTTATATATGTACAATCCACAAGTGTTCTTTTTATCAGTTCTTTCTGTAGGGGTGCATAGTAAGCTTCCTCATTAGTTCCTTGGAATTGTCTTCGATCATTGCACTGCTCAGAGTAGTTAAGTTATTCACAAATTGCTCATTGAACAATACTGCTGTCACTATGCACAATGTCCTCCCAGCTCTGCTCACTTCACTATACATCAATGTTCATTATTCTTTCCAGGTTTTTCAGGGATCATCCTGTTTGTCATTTCCTGTAGCACAAGACCATTCAACAACAATCATATAACACAGCTTTTTCCATCATTCCTCAATTGATGGACATTCCCTTGAAACTCAATTCTTAGCCTCCACCAAGAGTTGCTATAAATATTTTTTGTACAATTTCCCCCCTTTTCTCTTTTTCATGATTTCTATTGTTAACTGTTTCCCTTCCATCCTATTCCCTTCCCCATGATATTTATTCTATTATCCATCTTCTTTCATCCTAGCACTCTTCAAAAGGGATTTGCTTCTGTCTGTCCCCTCCCCCACTCTGCCCTTCCTTCTTTTGCCCCTCTCTCTTTATCCCCTTCCCCTCCTATTTTCCTGCAGGGTTAGAGAGATTACTCCACCCAATTGAGCGTGTACATTATTCCCTCTTTGAGCCAATTCTAATGAGATTGAGGTCTTTGAGTCAATTCTGATGAGTGTTAGGCTCATTTACTGCCCAGATTAAACAGATTACTCCACCCATTTGGGTGTGTGTGTTAGTCCCTCTTTGAGGCAGCTCTGATGAGTTTAAGGTCTTTGAGCCTTTTCTGATGAGTGTAAAATTCATTTACTACCCTGCTCCTCTCCCATCTCTTCCCCCACTCCATAAGCCTTTTCCTGTTTCTTTCATGTAGGATTTCACCTCTGCCCTTCCCCCACCCCAGTGAATTCCCTTCACCCCTCAATCAAACCCTAAAGATGTCATCACCTAGCTAAGTGACACAGTGGACAAAGCATCACCCCTGGACCCAGGGGGATCCCAGCCAAAACCCGGCCTCAGACACAAGACAGTCGCCCACTGCACGACCCCAGGTATGTCCCCCAGCTCCAATTTTTTATGGTTCTCTAGGGTCTTGTATTTGAAAGTCAAATTTGCCATTCAGTTCAGATCTTTTCATCACAAATATCTGAAAGTCTTCTTTTTCATTAAAGTCCCATTTTTTCCACTAAAAGATTATGCTGAGTTTTGCTGGGTAGGTGATTCTTGGTTGTAATCCCATTTCCTTTGCCCTCTGGAATATCATATTCCATGCCCTCCAGTCCTTTAATGTAGAAGCTGCTAGATCTTGTGCTATCCTGACTGGGGCTCCAAAGTACTTGAATTCTTTCTTTTTGGCAGCTTGCAATATTTTCTCCTTGACCTGAGAACTCTGGAATTTGGCTATAATATTCCTAGGAGTTTTCCTTTTGGGATCTCTTTCTGGAGGTGATCAGTGGATTCTTTCAATTTCTATTTTAGCTACTTCTTCTAGAATTTCAGGGCAATTTTCCCTGAGAATATCTTGGAAGATGGTGTCTAAGCTCTTTCCTTGATCATGGTTTTAAGGTAGACCAATCATTTTCAAATTATCTCTCCTGGACCTATTTTCCAGGTCAGCAATTTTTCCCAGAGGATATTTCACATTGCCCTCTATTTTTTTATTCATTTGGATTTGCTTTATTGTGTCTTGGTTTCTCATAAAGTCATTGGCTTCCATTTGTTCAATCCTCATTCTTAGGCAATTATTTTCATCAGAAAGCTTTTGTACCTCCTTTTCCATTTGGCCAATTTGGCTTTTCAAGTTGTTGAGTTTTTTCTCATGTCTTTTCTGCATCACCCTCATTTATCTTTCCATTTTTTCTCCTACCTCTCTAAATTTATCTTCAAAGTCCTTTTTTGAGCACCTCTATGGCCTGAGACCAATTCATATTTTTCTTGGAGCTTTAGATATAGGGGCCCTGATGTTGACATCTTCCTCTGACGGTGCACCTCGGTCTTCCTTGTTACTGAAGAAACTTTCTATGGTCCTTTCTATGTCTGCTCATCTTGCCTTTCTTTTACTTGACTTTTAGCTCCTTAAAGTGGGGCACTGTTTCCAGGCTGCAGTATCCCAAGCTTCAGAAGTCCCAGGTGGTATGATTTAAGGAGAATCAGGTTCTTCATTTGCCTGGACTATTCCCTGGTCCTTAGATGACCCCAGACCAACTTGCTAATCAACCAGCTTTGTGTGTTGTGGTTGTTAGCTCCACCAAGCCTGTGCCCCTCCCCCACCTGGGCCACTGCTACTTGAGCCTACCTCCTGGTTCTCATCAGGGATGTAAAATCCAAGTTTTGCCTTAGCATCAGCATAGACCCCTGTAGTCTCCCCCCCTGCCCAGGGCTCAGCCCACTAACCAGACTGAGCTTAGTTCCAGACAACACTGGTGCTTCAGCTGATTCAGAGGCTCTGGGGGTCTGCTTCTCTGGTGAGGCCTTCCTGGGACTTGATCTGTGTCAGGTTGACTGGGGTTGGGCTCAACTACTGTATTAGCACAGCAGCTCTCTCCTTCTGACCTTCCAAGCCGTTCTTGGTTAGAAGATGATTTCAGCACATTCTTCTGTGAGTTTTGCTGCTCCGAGCATTTTCCTATCGCATTATTTGCGATTGTGTCATGAGTTCAGGAGCTCACTGCCTTTACTCCGCCATCTTGGCTCTGCCCCGGAAGTCTCCCTTCAAGCATTGTCATAATCTAAATTCCTATAGCACTTCAATCAATCAATAAATCAGCAAGTATTTATTAAATGCCTACTGTGTACTATGCAGACAGGTAGGTGGCATATTGGATAGAGTACAGGGCCTAGAGTCCAGAAGACCTAAGTTCAAATCTGGTTAGCTGTGTGATCCCGGGGAATTCACTTCACTCTGTCTCTGTTTCTTCATCCGTATAATAAGCTGGAGAAGGAAATGGCAATCCACTCCAGTAACTTTGCTAAGAAAACTCCAAAAATGGTCACAAGGAGTCAGATATAGTGAAAGTGACTAAACAACAATAACATATGCCAGAAACTATGATAAATGGTGGGGATACAAAGAAAGACAAAAGATCATCCCTATTCTCAAGGAACTTACAGTCTAACGGGGAGACAGCATGTAAACAATTCTGTATAAACTATCTATCTATCTATCTATCCATCTATCTATCTATCTATCTATCTATCTATCTATCTATCTATCTATCTATCTATCTATCTATCTATCTATCTGTCTATCTATCATCTATCTATCCATCTATCTATCTCTATGTATCCATCTATGTATCTCTTTCTCTCTATCATCTTTCCATCCATCCACCTATCTATATCTATCTGAGAGAAATTGTAGGTAATCAGGAGAAAGGAGATACTCACATTAAGGGAGATCAGGAAGGGTTTTTTGGAGAAGATAGAACTTTAGTTGGGACCTGAAGGAATCCTGGATAACCTAGAGGTAGAGATTAGGTGGGAGAGCCTTCCTGACTTGGACGACCAGTGAAAATGCAGTTGGGAGAGAGGGTATTTTTGGATAGGAACAGGAAGAAGGACCCTGTCACTGGATCAGAGAGTACATAGAGTAAGGTATAAGAATACTGGAAAGGTAGGAAGGGGTCAGGTTATAAAGAGCTTTGAATGCCAAACAGAACATTTTATGTTCGCTCCTGGAGGTGGTAGGCAGCCCCTGGAGTATACTAAAGAGAGCAGTGACATAGTCAGACTGGCGCTTTAGGGAAGATTATTTGTTAGCTGATTGGAGGTTGGACTGGAGAGAGGAAGAGATTGAGGCAGGAGATCAGCGGTCCAGGAGTGAGGTGATGAAGGCCTGCACCAGAATGGTGGCACTTCTATATTCAACTTATATTAAAGTCATTGTCTTGGTTTTAACTCAAGGTCCCAACCCCAGATTTCAGCATGTGACCTGACCATTCTTTACTGAAAAACCCAAAGCCATCACATAGGAGCTTTTTCATTGCTATTCTGTCTTCTCCCATCCCTTCTTCACTTTCAGGCTCGGAGGAAGAGATGACTCTTAGGGGATCTTGCCTCCATTCATTACCAGTTGCTGCTCTCCTCTCTCATTTTCATTTCTCATTTCCCTGGCAGATTATACCTTTGTAATACCTCTCATATATACCCTCTTGTCTCTTCTGACACTACCACTTTCCTGATGTAGTGATGTCTGGACTATTGCAACAGTCTGCTGGTTGGCCTTCCTTCTTCAAATTTCTCTCCATGCCAATCCATCCTCTTTTTTTTTTTTTGTGAGGCAGTTGGGATTAAGTGACTTGCCCAGGGTCACACAGCTAGTAAGTGTTAAGTGTCAGAGGCCAGATTTGAACTCAGGTACTCCTGAATTCAGGGCCGGTGCTCTATCCACTGCACCATCTAGCTGCCCCAATCCATCCTCTTTTTAGCTAATTCTTCTTCTTCTTCTTCTTCTTCTTCTTCTTCTTCTTCTTCTTCTTCTTCTTCTTCTTCTTCCTCTTCCTTCTCCTTCTCCTTCTCCTCCTCCCCCTCCTCCTCCCCCTCCTCCTCCTCCTCCTCCCCCCTCCTCCTCCCCCCTCCTCCTCCCCCCTCCTCCTCCCCTCCTCCACCTCCTCCCCCTCCCCCTCCTCCTCCTCCTCCTATTCTTCTTCTCCTCCTCCTCCTCCTCCGCCTCCTCCGCCTCCTCCTCTTCCTTCTTCTTCTTTTGGCAATTAGTGTTAAATGACTTGGCCAAGGTCACACACACTAATAAGTATCTGAGGCCAGATTTGAACTCAGGTACTCCTGACTCTAGGGCTGGCGTGCTATCCATGTGTCATCTAGCTTATACCTTACTACCCTCTAGGTACTCTGTGATCTTGTAATGCTGGCTTCATTGCTATTCCTTGAAAAAAAAACCACAAAAACAGTCCACTTGACACTATGCATTTCCACTGGCTTTCCCCCATGTCTGCAATGCTCTTCTTCCTTATTTCTATCTCCTGGCTTCTCTCAAGTTTCAACTAAAATCCCATTTTTAACAAGAAGCCTCTCCTAATTTCCCATATTTTAGTGCCTTCCCTCTGAGATTACTTCCAATTAGCCCTGTATATATTTTGTCTGCACAAAGTTGTTTACATATTATTTTCCCGTTTACACTGTGAACTCATGAGGACAGGAACTGCTTTTGTCTTTCTTTGGATGTTTAGTGCTTAGCACAGTGCCTGGCACATAGTATGCCCATAAAAACTGCTTGTTGACTTAACTTGCTTATAAAAAAAGTCTCCCTTATCCTCTTAGTAAAACGTCTTTTGTTGCACTTGCCAACCTTGACATCCTCACAGCCCATTCATTCTCTAACTCCCTGAAATCTGGCTTCCACTCTCACCACTCAGCTGATATTATTTATTCCAGAATCACCAATGATTTCCAGTTGTCAAATCCAGTGGCCTCTTCTGAACCTTTCTGTAGCATACACCAATCTTAACCAACTCCACCTTCTTCTTGATACTTTTTTTTTCTCTAATTCCACGATAATGTTCTTTTTTTGTTCTCCTGTTTCTCTGACTACTCGCTCTCCATTAGTTCCTTCTGCCCATAAATGTGGCTATCTCCCACAGTTCTGTCCTTGGCATTCCACTCTTCTTTTCTTCCTTGGCAATTTCTGCTGCTCACAGTACTTTAATTGTCACCTCTGTCTAGATGACTCCCAAACTTTTGTCTTTAACTTTCATCTTTTCCCTGAATATCAACCCAGAAGCACTAATTGCCTAATGGATGATACATTTCACCTGGATGTCCCACTGACACCTGAAACTCAACAGGTCCCCAACTCACCAACTGTTCCTCAAGACCTGTCACTCTTCCCTTCCTATTACCATCAATAGCACTGCCATAATCCTGGTCTTGCAAACTCCTAACTTCAGAATTCTCTTTCACTCCTATCCCTCTCTCAACTCCCATATTAGATCAGTTGTCAAGTCCAATTGATTCCACCTCCAGAGTGTCTCTTGCATCTCTCCCTTCCTTTACCATCCTAATGCCACTCTAACGTAAGCTCCTCTTACCTTTAGCTAGGAAAACTGGAAAAGCCACCTTACTGGTCTCCTTAACCACCACAAATGCGTCAAAGTAACATTAATACACAGCTATGACTAAAAAAAAAAAAAATGTATGTCTCTGCACTGTCTGTGGAATGAAATGCAAACTTCCTGGTCTGACATTCAAGGATGTACGCAAATTGGCTCTGACTTACGCTATTGGCCTTTTTTCAAAGTATTCCCCTTCAAGAACTCTCATTCTTTAGCCAAACATTTTTCTAATATCATCCTGCCTCTTTTCAGTAATGCATGCAAACTCCTATGCCTCAAAGGGCCTCCTCCCACATCTCTTGCCTGCTGAAAAATTTTCCCTTTCTTCATATCCCAGGTCAGGTACTTCAGTCTTCTCTCTACCTAGAAAGGATTTTTTCCTACTCAAATCAAATTAAAAATAATTATTATATTATATTATTCTAACCTGGATTATAGTTATTGTTGCACTCTGTCTCAATCTTTAATAAATGGTAATTTCCTTGACTGTAGGATAATGCCTTTTTCATCCATTTTAAAAATCCCTAATACTTAACACGCTGCTTTGTACATTTTGTTGTTATTCAGTTGTATCTGAGTCTCCATGACCCCATTTTGGGGTTTTCTTGGCAAAGATCCTGTAGTGGTTTGCAATTTCCTTCTCCAGCTCATTTTGCAGATGAGGAAACTGAGGGAAACATGGTTAAGTGACTTGCCCAGGGTCACAGAGCTAGTAAGTATATTAGGCTCTAAATAAACACTCACTGAACTAAACAGAGACAGAAGAGAATTCTCTGATTTTCTTTTCATTTCTGGCATTGTATCTCCTAACTACTTATTTACAGCGAAAGTTAATCTGATTCATTATGGCTTTAAAAAACAAAACAAAACATTATAACAGGTTCTTTGTTTGAATCGGTACATTGAGTACAGGGACCGTTTTCACTTTTTTTAACTCTAGCACCTAGCACAGCGCTTGGCCCAGAGAAGGCATCTAATGAATATTGTTTTGTTTGTTTTTTTGAGACTGAGTCTTTCACTGAGTCCAAGCTAGAATATAATCAGTTGTATTAGGGGAGGTCTAACTGTTGTTTAAGGAGGACAGAATCACTTCTAGGTGGAGGGAAGACTGAAGCACCTCATCTGGGATATGAAGGAAGAGAAAAATTTCAACAGGCAAGGTATGTGGGACAAGGCCCTTCAAGGCATGGGGAATTTCATGCACAAATGAAGAGAGGCAAGATTATATTAGGAAGACAGAGCCTACTTACTGGCCCAATCTCACTGCTGATCAGCACAATAGCTTTGGCCTACTCAATTTCTGACCTGTGGCTATCCACTTCTCCTTGGTCAGTCCAAGTCAGCTTGGTGGCCTTCTGGTCTCAGGGTTCACCACATTGGTACTGGACACCTGGTTGGCTTTTGCCCCACTATACCTCAAAATTCCTAAAACCAAGCAATCCACCAGCCTTGGCCTCCCCACAACAGGGACCATAGGCATTCTCTACAACATCTGGCCTAATAAATGTTTGTTGGATGGAACTGAATTATTCTTTCCAATGGAAAGTGGTCTTTTAAATTAAAATACTATTTTAAACCACAATATTTTATTTTCCCAACTAAAATCTCACCTTCTCAAAGAAGTTTTTCCCAACTCTTCTTAATTCTAATGCCTTCCCTCTGTTAATTATTTTCCTGTTTATCCTATGTATAGCTTGTTTTATATATATATTTGCATACTGTCTCCTCTGTTAGACTGTAAGCTTCTTGAGGGCAGGGATTGTCTTTTGCCTCTTTTTGTATCCCCAGAATTCAGCTCAGTGCCTGGCACACAGTGGGTACTTAATAAATGCTCATTGATGGATTGATCGATTACCCTCAGGAAAGGGATGAGACTGAAAAACCAAGAGTTTAGTAAGGGTTTCATCTAGGCTACCCTGATGCTTGTCATTCCCACCATTCAGTAGAGCTTCAGAGGCAAAGCAATCCTTCCTGTTTCTTTTTTCTTTTTTTTTTAGTGAGGCAATTGGGGTTAAGTGACTTGCCCAGGGTCACACAGCTAGTAAGTGTTAAGTGTCTGAGGCCGGATTTGAACTCAGGTACTCCTGACAACAGGGCGGGTACTCTATCCACTGCACCACCTAGCTGCCCCCCTTCCTGTTTCTTTTGAATTGAGCCTTTATGAAGTTGTTTCATTTCTTGTTGGAAATGTTACAAATTCCTAGATCTAACATGTCCATATTCAAAGAGAAGCATATTTCAAAGCCAAATATAAAGGACTTTGGATTGTCTATGTTACATTCCCTTCTGCTAGAACAGATTATCAGGATCTTATTATAAACACATTAATCTGTATTGATATTTCTATGCCAGCCACTGTGTCCATTTCCTGAGTTTCTTTCCTGTCTCCTTTATTAAACTGGGGGCTTCCTGAGAGAAGACCTTGTTTGCTAAACAAGGATGGGTATCCTTTCTTCCTAATAGTCTGTGTTCTCCCTAGGAACAGAACCCTATTTCCTGTTTCTACTAATTTGGTTTTGGTTGTTATAGAGTCATTTCAGTTGTGTCCAACTATTCTTGACCTCATTTGGGGGTTTTCTTGGCAAAGATACAAGAATGGCTTACCGTTTCCTTCATTCTCCAGCTCATTTTAGAGATGAGCAAACTGAGGCAAAGAGGGTTAAGTGACTTGCCTAGCGTCACGCAGCTAATAAGTGTCTGACAAAAGATTTTGGAGTCCTCCTGACTCCAGGCCCATTGCTCTATTTACTGTGCCATCTAGCTCCCGTGATTCTTTACCATTACCCAATACAGGGTGATAGAGAGATAATACTCAGGATAAGGTAATGACTGAGAGGATCAGCAAGTCAGGTTGGAGTTAGTAATAGAACCTAGGTCTCTTGCTTTCTGATCATAAGTGTGGCTACTAGACCCTTCTACCCCATCTTGGCTGGCTAGATTTTAAAAAATCCTTTGGCTCCTTAACATGGTACCCTAGTTGCAAAATGTGAACTCCCTTCATATTCTCTAGCTAACTTCTCCTAGTTCAGAGCCCTCTGGTGTCTGCCAGCAATGAACATACCCAAACAACCCTGCAGAGAGTCCCAGGGAAATTCCACACAGAGAGAAGAAAAGACAAGAGTTCAATTATTAGCAAGTTTTTTCAAGTTTAGTAACTGAATGATTTCCCAGAAATCCAAGTCATCTGCCCTGCCACCCTATAGCCCAGGGCTAAGCAGGAGCCAGTACCCAGTGGAAAGATTTATTCCCAAGGGAACCATTCAGATCCTCCAACCTGTTAGCTTAACTCTGCCAGCAATGCTAAAGGGACCTTTATCAGCCCATAGTTGGGTTGGGGAGTGTATAGCCCCTCTCACATAGGTCTTTCTTATTTTCCCTACTTATAGACTCATAGATTTAGAGCTAAAAGGAATCTTAGAGGTATCCATTTTATAGATGAGGGAACTGAGGCCCAGAGAAATTGTGACTTGCCTAAGGTCTCATAGCTAACAAGTAGCAAAACTGGGATTCAAATCCAGGCCCTTTGACTGTCCATATCCAACACCTTTTCCTCTGTCTTTCAACATAACTCCTTGTCCTGGTCCTTCTCCCTCTCCTTCCCTTCCCCCCCCCATTCTTCTCCTTTCTTTCATACTTTCTTTTTTTTTCTTTCTTAATTTTTTTTTGGGGGGAGGCAATTGGGGTTAAGTGACTTGCCCAGGGTCACACAGCTAGTATCAAGTGTCTGAGGTCAGATTTGAACTTAGGTCCTCCTGACTCCAGGGCCGGTGCTCTATCCACTGTGTCACCTAGCTTCCCCTCTCTCATACTTTCTTGCTTAACAGTCTAGTGCCGAGCTTCCCATTCTCCTAATGCTCTAGGAGCCCTTCCCTACCCCTCCCATTTTACTACCTTCAGGAGATACTGACCACAAGCTCTGCAAAACGGGCATTGAGCTCCTCTGCAGGTGGAATGGGGCTGGAGAACTCCAGGAACTGCAGCGGGTGGTTGTCCCGGAGGTTGATCTCAGGGATGTCATTGCCCCCAAAGCAGCAGAGAAAGCCCAGGCCATGACGACTCCTCTTCCAGGGAGCCATGATCAGTTGGAGCACCGTTATCTACTCATCGTGATCTGAGAAAGAGAGAAGAGAGGATATGTGAGAAGGTTCCCAAGCCAGAGAGTACTAGAGATTAGAGATCAACATCAAAGGTTTTTTTGTCTTCCATGTTGCCACGGTCTCTAACTAGAAGGCCCTATGGACATCCTTTCAGCAAACCCAATCCCTCACTGGGGATGCAAATATAAGTCAGATAGCCCCTGCCCCCAAGGATCTTATAGTTTAATAGAGACAATACACAGAGGGTAGTGATGTCCAGGGAAGGAAGTTTGGGGGGAGTTACTAGAATAACAAGTAGGGCACGAAATAAATAGGTTCTTTCCAGGGACAATGACTTCATGGTACCATTTTTTTGATCACTGAGCTCATGGTTGTCTCCATTCAAAGATATTTCTACTTCATTACCTTAATGTTTCTTGCAATAGACAAACTCAGAATTCTTCACAAAAATATGACCGCAAGGGAACCCTTTAAAGGAGATAAAGAAGGGCATAGGCCATATTTGATTTTTTAAAATTGGCTATCCAATTTCCATTGAACCCACTGCTTGATTCACTTTGAAATTCCTGAGTTGGTAATGATTTTTAGTGGGATAGCAATGTGGTTAGTGAAAAAGGGGGTTTGATTTTGAAATATAGTTTCTGGAGTAGTGTCCTTCTTCATCCTAATTCTATCTAGTACGAATAATCTATGGGGGCAGGGATTCTAACAGTTCCACCCAATTATTTTTTTGTACTAAGGGATGCTTTGATTAATATCAAACATCAGGGGGCAGCTAGATGGCGCAGTGGATAAAGCACCGGCCCTGGAGTCAGGAGTACCTGAGTTCAAATCTGGCCTCCGACACTTAACACTTACTAGCTGTGTGACTCTGGGCAAGTCACTTAACCCCAATTGCCTCACCAAAAAAAAAAAAAAATTTATATATATATATCAAACATCAGCTGTTCACATCCCTAAATCACTCTTTATTTGTTGTTGTTGGTCAGCTCTCTGAACTGAGGGATCTTCCTATATAAAGTCAGGTGATTGGCATTAGGTAAGATACAGAGGAAAGAAAAGATCATGTCCCCACACTTGAGCTACTAATCTGATGGAGAAACCATGGTTCCTTTCCACAAGATGCTCGCAGAGGTAGTAACAAAGTGGCACAATCAATAGAACTCTGGGTGTAGAGTTAGGAAGACTTGAATTCAAATATGACCTCAGATATTTCATAACTGTGTGTGTGATCCTGGGCATAGTATTTAATTTCTCTCTGCCTCAGTTTCCTGAACACTAAAATGGGGATAATAATAGCACCAATCTCCTAAGATTGTTTTGAGGATCAAATGAGATCATATGTGCAAAGTGCTTTACACAGTGCCTGTCACATGGTGTTGTTCAGTCGTTTTAGTTATGACTGGCTCTTTGTGGCCCCTTTTGGGGTTTTCATGGCAGAGATACTGGAGTGGTTTGCCATTTTTTTCTTTATTTCATTTTATAGATGAGGGAACTGAGGCAAACAGGGTTATGTGACTTGCCACAGCTAGTAAGGGTCTGAAGCTGGATTTAAACTCAGGTCTTCCTGATTATAAACCCAGTGCTTTATCTACTGTACCACCTAGCTGCTCTGGCACATAGTATATGCTTAAAAATGTTTATTTCCTTTCTTCCTAAGTACAACTAAAAACCAATAATTAACCAGTTCCTTCCTCAGTTTTTCTCAGCTTTCATTTTGCTTCCTCCATGACATTAGAATAAGCAAGGGGATCTGTGTCCCTCATCCAATATACTCTGATGCTTGCAAAATTGGACTTTGTTTTCAGTCCAGTGCTGTTCAGCACATGGCAGAATACCTGGCTGGGTCAGCCTCCTCCATTCCTTAGGACAAGGACACTTTTTTTTTAATCCCTGGTACACACTTTGCCCATCCTTACCTTTGCTCATACCATTTCCCTTCGCTGAAATGTATGCATCCCTGTCTGATTCTGAGTATTGCTATTAGAATGATGCTAAGGGCAGGGGAAAGAAAGGTGGGGGTGGGAGACAGAAGAGAAAACTAGAGGCTGTAACGATTGGAATGACGCCACCTGCTGGAGACTTACTGTAGAAGAGTTCCGCCCATGAAGCGAAGGTCTTTGAGGGCAAGACCAGGAGTCTTTTCTTTGGCGTCAGGAAGTGATGTGGGCTAATGGGAGGAGGAAGGAAGAGACTGGCGCTCGATCTCTCTTTGCTTTGGACTCTGGTGGAGAGCGGAGCTAGAAATGTGCTCTCCCTTTAATAGATAGGAATCTAGGCCTTTCTCTCTCTCTTTACCAAATTCTTATTCTCCTTAATAAATGCTTAAAAGTCTAACTCTTGCTAAAGCTTATAATTTATTGGCGACCACTCATTAGATATTTTAGACAGTTTAGCTAGAATTTTAGCCCTTAACAAGGCAAAGACTCTTTGAGCAAAACATCTTCCCATCAGTACACATACTGCTCTGCCTAACTCTCACTTCAGTTCTGTGGGATTCTGGCTTACTGCCTGACATTGGCCCCCTCCCATGCACTGGACTCCAGCTTAGCTTGCCTATTTTTTCTTGGCTGAACCTCTATTACCCTGGTTGAACTCCTCCCCCTCATTCAAGCTTTTCTGTCGAGACTAAACCAGATGACCTGTGATTATACCTGCTACATGTGGAGCCTGGGGTGCCTAACAAGAATGCAATTCAACCCTCTTTGTTCAGCTGCCTCCAAACACAACTGTTGCTTGGCTGATGTGTTGTGTATTGAGAAGACATAATGACCCCCTCATACCGCAGTTGGGAATGTCTAGAGGTTACAGGAGGTTAGGATGATAGTGAGATAGGGACCCAGGGGATAGATGGGTTGATATCTGGGAAGCCAGTGTCTGGCTTTCTTTTATGGTGTCCCAATTGCCCCCTTCCTCTCTCACCCCACTAACCAAGTTGGCGTGTTGGCTGCCAACTCTGACCTGAAGAGGGAGAGAGTGTCAGGAACCAGAGAAAGGAGTGGGAGTGGAGCCATTGCTACCCATGCCCAGCTGGGGTCAGGGTAGTCACAGACCTTTCAAACAGGAAGTTGAGAGGAATCTGGGTCCTCAGCACTCAGGGGAGTGCTGCATAGTTTGCCCTTTTAAGGGACTTTTTTGACAGCTCCTGAGTTTGCGGTCCTGGGGATACCATCACCCACTCCTTCTTCCCTTACTAAGCATTCTTTCTCCTTTTTTTCTCATTAAAGATTCATTTTAATATCATAGAACAGAAATCAAATTTTAGGTCAGGAAGGCAAATTTTAGGTTATCTAGTCCAGCTTCCTTGCAAAGAATATTGAGGCATAGAAAAGAACTGACCTGTCTAGATTCCCCAACCAGTCCAGTGTCCTTCCTAATACTACAGCCAGGTCCCAATTAGTACAAACAATGAATCCCCTGAAGTGGTCAGATGTATTCAAATTCGCATTATTTGAGGTTATACTCAAATAAAATAATGGTAACTTATTCCAGCCCAATGGAAATATGCAGTAAGAACAAAAACAATGGGGCTACTCAAGGGGATTCATTATTCAAGCAAATCTAGACCCAGATGGACTTCGCAATCTGTGGATTGATCAGTCAATCAACTTGTTTCACATCTTACCTAGTCATCCACCCTGAAAATCTTGCCATCTACTCTGCTGAGGCTCCATTCCTCACCTGGAATAGTCCCTCAGGAACTGATCACTAGAAAAATGCCTCCAGTCCATAGGCAAGTTGATCTATTCAGTTTTGGAAATCCCACCCTGTGGACTGAGCAGTCTTAATTGGTGACTGAGTTTAGCTAGCGCTTACATAGCACTTTCAGGTAGTGTTGTCCTTGTTCAGTTGTTTCAGTCATGTCTGACTCTTCCTGACCCCAATTGGGGTTTTCTTGGCAGAGATACTGGAGTGGGTTGCCAATCCCTTCTCCAGTTCATTTTACAGATGAGAAAATTGAGGCAAACAGGATGATGTGACTGGCTCAGGGTCACACAGTATGTATCTGAAGCCAGATTTGAACCCAGGAAGATGGGTCTTCCTGACTCTAGGATTGGCACTTTATCCACTACATCACCTAGCTGCCTCACTTTAAGATCTGCAAAGTGCTTTATACGAATTCTCTCATTTTATCATCACAAGTCTGGGAAGTATGTACTATTATTATCTCCATTTTACAGAAGAGAAAACTAAGAGAGCCAAAAAGGTTAGTCGTTTGTCCAGAGATCACAGAGTAAGTGTCTGAGTCCGCAACTCATGTCGTCCTGTCTCCAGGTCTAGAACTCTATTTGAACTGACTTTTAAAGGAAACTAGAGATTCTAAAAAGAGAAGGTGAAGAGGGAATGAATTCCAGACATAGAAAGGCAAAGACATAGAAACTATAGATGAAATGTCATGTGTGAAAAACAGCAACAAAACCAGTTTGACTGGACAAAAGAGTGAGTGAAGGACAATGATGGATGATAATAACAAGCCTGGAAAAGTAGGCAGAAGCCAGGTTGTGAAAGGCTTTAAATATCAGAGGGGTTTGTATTTGATCCTACCCAAGGGCAATGGGGAGCCAATGAAGCCTGTTGGGTAAGAGTAACATGGTCAGATCTATGCTTTAAGGACATCACTTGGCACAGAGTTGTTGTGGCTGTTTGCCCTACGAAGAAGAGCAATGACATTACAGGTCATATCTTGACTGCATGAATTGGATTTATGAGGCAGAGCTGTACAGTCATCAACCTGATTCTCTCTTCCAAAGTCATCAAAGTCTAGTGCCAAGACAAAAGTCAAGACGACTGTCAATGGCCCAGATGCAGTGGATGACCTTGGCATCTTCGATGTTTGACTAAGCTCTAAGTGCTCCACAGCACCTGCTTCAGCTGCCTTCATGGCTGTTGGAACAAATTGTTCTCATCACCCACTCTGCCCAGGGAAGTCTTCACATGTTGGAGTAGACATCACCTTAACTCACTAACAAGGTCAGTTGCCCTCAACCTGGCTTAGCCCATGTGCCGAAAAGGTGTTGGTGGGGGTGTGGCCGCTGCACATGCTACAACTTCTTGGAGCCATAGGTGAGAGTTGGGCAAATGGTGGATACCAAAGGTAGATGAACAGCCCTGAAAAGGTCTCAGCAAGCCCTCACACCAGAAGTTGCAGTCCTTCCTGAACACCCCACATACCCGCCTTGGCACAGAGTAGTAGTTATACAGAGAATGGATTGGAGGAGATGGAAGGGGAAGACTTGAGGCAGAGAGACCAATGAGAGGCCTAATGCAATTGTTAAGGTGAGAGGTGATGAGGACCTGAAATACAGTGGTAGCTGTGTGAATGGGGAGAAGGGGCCCAGATGAGAAAGAAGTGCGTCAGGAACAACAAGACTTGACAACTGACTGGATATATGGGGTGAGGGAGACCAAGAAGTTGAGCTGCCACTGAGGTTTTTAATCTGCATGACTAGAAAGATGGTGGTGCTCTCGACAGAAAGGGGAAAGAAGAATAGATTAGGGGTCAAGATAATGGGTTCCATGTGGGAGATTTTGAGTCTAAAAAGTCGCATTGGTAACACCAGACTATAATTCAGGAGAGAAACCAAGGCTGGAAATCTAGATTTGGTAGTCATCTGCATAGTGAAAATGATGATAATCGTAGTAATAGATAACATTCATATAGCATTTACTATGTGTCAGTAGGCACTGTGCTAAGCACTTTACAATTCTTATCTTATTTGATCCTCTCAACAACGGTAAGAGGCAGTTGCTATTATTATTCCCATTTACAGTAAAGAAAACTGAAGGTCACACAGTTAGCAAGTGTCTGAGGCTGGATTTGAACCCAGATCTTCCTGATGCCAGGCATGGAGCCCTATCCACTTCACCACCTAGCTGCTTCTGTTAACTGAGTGCTAATGAGATCACCAAGGAGAGTTGAGAATGTCCAATGCCTTGGGCACGGCTCCACTTCACTGAATTTCTTCCCTCTATTCTATCTCCCAGAGTGGACTCCTCCCCTTTACTTAACTTCAGAACTGTACCATTAGCTAAGTATCCCAATAGACTGGGAAAGAAAAGGCTGGAAAGGACCTAAGATCGTTAGAGTTGTTTCTCTCTCCTCCATCAGTAAGACATACTGAGTCTGTCTTCCCTCTCCTCCCTTCCAACAACTCTAGAATCCTCCTAGCTCTAGATTTCCTGAATATCAGAATCCCTCAGAGGATGATGGCACTGTGCCTTGGAGCCTAGTTGGTAACCTGAACCGTCTGCCCTTTTCCAAACAGGAAAAGAACAGGAGTGACCTGGTATTTTAGGGACGTGTCAGACCCACTTTAGAGAAGTTGTCCTTGCCTGAGATCCAAGGTCTAGGGAGCAGACAGACAAGTTCCAGCTGTGTTTTGTCTTAGACTCAAAGCCATTTTTAAGTAAGGCATATAAAGGAGATTCAGCTATCTCAGCTCCCCTGGACAGTGTGGATGATAGGGTGGGTCTAGAGGAAAGTGTTCAGAGGCTCAAAATATACAGTTTGAAGGGACCTTGAAAGTCAGTCATCTAGTTCAACTCTCATTTTACAGATGAGGAAACTGAGGCCTAGAGAGGCTAAGGGACTTAACTGAGATCACACAGGTAATAAGTATAAGAGGCAAGATTTGAACCCTGGTCCTCTGACTCCAGTTCCAGTGTTCTTTCTAACATACCTTTGCTAACTTTAGCAGGTGATGCTTGGAGGATTCTGGAAGACCTTACCACAACAGGGTTGGGAGCTAATCAGAGTGGGAAAATAGGTAATGGAAGACTGAAAACAACAAACTAGAACTATAGTCATATGGATTTAGGGGATCCCACCAGCTCCCACAGAGTCAATTTATACTCTCCATGCCAATGCATCAACACATCCAGCCCCTACTTCTTTCATGGGTCTCTCCTGTCTACTGGACACTGAGATGCCTCACAGGTGTCTCAAGCGCAATGTGTTCAAACAAAACTCATTGTCTAATCTTATCCCTTAACCCCAATCCCTCCTCCTCCTAATTTTCCTATTTCTGTCAGGCACATTATTATTCTTCCAGTAACTAGGTTTCCAACCTAAGAATTATCCATAGCTCTTCCCTCTTGCCCTTCACCCATATCTAACCAGCAGCACCTTATGAGCTCTCTCTCCCGCACATCCCTCACCCCTAGCCTTTTCTATCTACTCAAATTACCCAAGTTCTGGTCCTTTTCACCTCAAGTCTGGGCTATTACAAGAGTCTCCTGATTAGTGTCTCCAATTCCAGGCTTTCCCTCCTCCAATCCATCTATCTCTTGTCTGGCAATTCCTAAAGTGCAGCTCTGACCATGTCATCCCCTACACAAGAAGCTTCAATGATCCTTTATTGATTCTAGGATAAAATATAAATTCCTCTGGTTGGGATTTAAAGTTCTTCACAGTCTGGCTCCAACCCTTCTTTCCAAGTATACTTAGAATCACTTGGTACATATGATTTTCCCCTAACAGACTCCATGTGCCAGCTATAACGATATATCTCTCCTTGTTCTTTCCCCATTTAACCTTTTTCTTCTAAGCCTTTGCCCAAGATGTCACCAGTGGTTGTAATTCTTCCCCTCCTTATCTCTTCCCTCCTGGAACCCTTAGATTCCTTCAAGGAAGGAAGGAAGAATTTCAGGTACTAACTGAACCTTTCCTAACTCCCATAGTTGTTAGTCTCCCTCATGCACTTTACCTTTATTTTATATAGATCCTATATTCCTTTATCTGTGAACATATATCCCCCCTCCCACCCCAGTAAAATATAAGCCTCTTGAGGTCAAGGGCCTTCTCATTTTTGTATTTCTATCTACAATGCCCAGAACAGTGCCTGGCACAGAGAAGTTATTTAAAAATGTTTTTTTAACATTAATAAATAATGTTTTTAATAAGATATTAATTTACATTTGCAAACCCTTCCCTCTGTGTCTATAATTTAGGTTTCTATCTATTCCTGCTTCTCCAATACTAAACAGCTCCATTCTCTCCTTTAGTCCTTTTCCTTCAGTCCTCTCCATTCCCTGATGAGTTAAAGCCATGATGTCATTGGTCCTCTTTGAAAACAAAGGATGAACAACAACCCCTGTACATTCAAGAGTTTCCCCTTCGGCACTCCTCAAAACATCCCAAAACACAGACAAGAACCATAAAGTGAGAACGTTGGAAGGAATCTATTAAAGTCCCTCCCTCTGATTCTTGTCAGGTTTTTATCCCAAATGGATGGTACCTGTTATATTTTTCAATCTCTTGTTGAGGGACTCCTTGAGGGCATATGCAAGCTCCTCCTGAGTCTCTCGCTCCAAACACTCACCTTGCAAGTATAGGCATTTAGTAAATATCTATTAAATGGAATTACAATCAGACACCAATCCCCACAGCCTCTTCTCCTCTTCTTTTTTTTTTATTTTTGTGAGGCAATTGAGGTTAAGTGACTTGCCCAGGGTCACATAGCTAGTAAGTGTCAAGTGTCTGAGGCCGGATTTGAACTCATCCAGGGCTGGTGCTTTATTCACTGCACCACCTAGCTGTCCCTCTTCTCCTCTTCTTTAACTTGGAAGCAGACATAGAATGAATGCAGGACTCAGACTTCAAGACTCCTCACCCTGGGCCTTGATCAACAACTTCACCCCACAATGGTTTTGGTCCTTCTGTGCAAAAGATTTCAGTTCCTGTTTCCAAACTGTAAGAAGTACACTATAAAAATGGAAGGCAGCTAGGTGGTGCAGTGGACAGAGAGCTGGGCCTGGGCCTGGAGTCTGGAAGACTCATCTTCCTGAGTTCAAATCTGGCTTCAGATACTTACTAGCTGCATGACCCTGGGCAAGTCACTTAATACTTGTTTGCCTCAGTTTTTCATCTGCAAAATGCACTGGAGAAGGAAAAGCAAACCACTCCAGTATCTTTGCAAAGAAAACCTAAAAGTTGTCCCAAAGAGTCAGACATGACTGAAAAATAGCTATGTAACAACTAAAAATGGCTCTAGCTGACCCTGCTGCAGATACTTCTTTCACATCCTCTTTCCTTTGCTCTTATCATTGTGGCCTTTAGTGATACTATGGTACCATGGATTTGGAGTCAGGTGATTCTCAGTTCAAATCCCATCTCTGCCACTTACTACCTGTGTAATCCAGGGCAAATCACTTCATGTACATCAGTTTCATCTGTAAAATAAGGGGAGATGATCTCTCAGGGTCCCTTTTAGCTCTGTGACTCTCCTGGCTGGATTTGCTGAATAATCTTTGGAAAGACTCAAGGATGTGCTAAGTAGCTGTTCTGCCTTCCCATGATGCTCTTTGGAGATGGCAGGACAAACTTATGAATGCTGGTTATTGACTTTGTTGTTTTGTCATAACTCTAACAGAGAAAGGGCGACTACAGGGAAAAGGGAAGAGGGGAAGAGGGAGGAGGAGGATGTCCTGGTCTGAAGGCAGAGCTGCCCCGACTCCCAGGGCCTGAGACATTCCTCTCCTGCTCTCCTTTTTCCATGGGGTCCCTGGAGGCCCCTGGGGTCTGGGAGTTGGGCCTGGCTCTTTCCAAAGCTGCTGTGGGGAAAACAAGGAATGCAAACCATTTCCTGTTTCACGGGCCCAGAGCGTCCCATATATCTGACCATTTGTGTGCTGCAGAGGGTCACGCAGAAACTGAGCTCTGAGGCCCAGCTATCCAATGAACAATAACAATGCACAATTAGCAATTTACAATGCATAAAGTGCATTCTCTGGAACAATCCTGTGAGGTAGGCCATGGGTTTTTAGCTGCCTTTTCACAGATGAGGAAACCAAAACTCAGAGAGGTTAAGTGGATTAATGAAGGGAGTAAAGCTTAATAAGTGCCCAGGTTACTACCGTTGAAGGGCATAGACCTCACTGTCTAGCCTGGCACTTCTCTTACCTATTATCTATTTATTCTTTTTTTTTTTTTTTGGTGAGGCAATTGGGGTTAAGTGACTTGCCCAGGGTCACACAGCTAGTATATGTCAAGTGTCTGAGGCTGAATTTGAACTCAGGTCCTCCTGACTCCAGGGCAGGTGCTCTATCCACTGTGCCACCTAGCCACCCCCGTTATTTATTTATTCTTGCCTCCGCATCCTTACATAAACCTTTCCCTCCTAGGGTTTGTCCAGCAATTAATTTAGAAATCACCATCCTGCAAAATTTCCTTCAAGACTTGCTTCTTCTAGAAAGTCTTTGATTGGTCATACCTAACTCTCATCATTCTTTTATTCTAATATTTTTCTTCTCAGAGGATCACATGAATTCAAACTGAAAGGAACTTTAGGGTTAATTTACTCCCAAACTTTCATTTTACAGGTGAAAAAGTTGGCCCAGAGAATATGTTATTTGTCCAAGCTCAAACAAAAATTAAGTAATAGAGCTAGATTTGAACCCAGGACCTCTGATTCCAAATCTGGAGATAATTCTACATGCTAAATAATACTACTTCTCTCAGTCGATACTCTATTAATTTTCATCTACATATTAATTTTAAGTATTTTACAGTAGTCCTTTGTCACGTACATATAGCATCATATATATTATTTCATGCATGACTTCATACATGCACTGTCTCTTCCACTAGAAGGGGAATCATTTTAAGGGCTTAGAACCATTTCTGGGGACTTCTAAATGGGGCAATGAAATATCTTCTGTCTCCCATCAGACTATGGGCTTCCTGAGGAAAGGTACCATATCTCCCTAATTAATCAGCTTTCTGAAAGTTGTCTACATCTCCCCCACTTACTCCCATAACAAAGTTATGCAGACAGGGAGTTTTCAATCTATGTTGCTAACTTGCAGTGGTATATATCACTTTCCAAATATGAAACACAGTGAGATATTGTTCATTTCTCTTGGAGGTCTCAGGTTCCATTCTGAGCACAGAACTTAGTATGTGAGCCCTTCCTTTAGTAGGCTGGGTGGGACAAGGGGGTGGGGGGGGATAGCACTTTTGAAATAACCAAGCTCTCTTTCCAGGACTGGGGTTCTATTTTTAGCTGCCGCCCAAAAAAAAAAAAAAAGTGGTTTTCCCCTCTGCTCTGGGAAAGACAGAGAAGGCAAAGTCTGATCCAGAATCCTCTCTGAGAAACTGGTCCTGCCAACCCTCCCTCCTATCCACCCCACTCCTACTCCCTACCCCCAGGGCGCCTTCTAGAAGTAGGCTGGAGGGTGTGAATGAATCAATCCTATGGAGGCCAGAGATGAGGTTTTGGGGAGGGTGAGGAAAGAAGAAAATGAAAATTCCCAACTTGGCATTTTTCTGAACTCTCAGCTTTTCAGGGACTTTGAGGCCTTTCTCACTTACTCCCCACCCTTTTCAGAGATGGTAAGGGAGACATAGGCTTCTCTGCTCAGGGTCTCTTCTCCAAAGAGGAGGCCACTCTGCCATCCTGCCCCTAGGTAGAATGGCCTCTTTCCCAGTTCATACAGATGGGAGGTAAGGAAGGGAGTCTCTCCTGTTTTTATTAAAGGTTTCTAGGGAAAGGGAGTGAAACTCAATGAGATAAAATTATTACATTTCTTAGAGGAGTATGTAGATTAGAATCCCAGATCTCCTACTTTCTTTTTCTTTCTTTTTTAAGTGAGGCAATTGGGGGTTAAGTGACTTGCCCAGGGTCACACTGCTAGTAAGTGTTAAGTGTCTAAGGCCGGATTTGAACTCAGGTCCTCCTGAATCCAGGGCTGGTGCTCTATCCATTGCGCCACCTAGCTGCCCCCCCCAATCTCCTACTTTCTGTATGACTGTGCCCAAGTAATATCTCTGGGCCTCAGATTAGCTCTCTATAAAACATGGAAGCAGGATTCAGTAATCTCTAAAATCCCTTCCAGGTCTAAATTCTCTTCTCACACCATAGTTATGTGTTTTCCCTCCAGGTCCTGGCTCATAGATCATGGAGCTGAGAGGGACTTTAGAGGTCAAAGAGTCCCCCATTTTATGGGAGAGGAAACTGAGGTCCAGAGAGATTAAGCAATTTTCCCCCAAGGTCACACAGGTAGGAAGTAGTAGAAGCTTGATTTGAACCTAGGTTGTTTAACTGGAAACCCAGTGTTCTTTCAAGTGTAGCATGGTGCCTCCCATTGTTAAGGATATGTCTCAACACAGTGTAATGTAGGTATACAGTTTCTCCTCTTTCCACTCCTCCAAGCTCCATGCTCTTAGTTATTTTGTTTGTCTCTATTCCTGAAGAAAAGATCCAATAGTCATCTGTGTAGGACAAGGCTAGGGATATCCAGTATGGCATAATCTTTGAGACTCAAGGCTCCATCACTTTTGCATCAGCAAAACAATGGACCCTCCAGTCTCTCCTAATTCTTTTTTCTTTCTCACCAGAACCTCTAGACTGAATTTCTCTTCTTTGTTTCATTTTTCTTCTTTTCTTCTTTTCTTTTTTTCCCCTTCTTTTCTGATCACTCAAAGCATTTTTATTTTTCTTTACACAATGAAGTGTTGGGCATTACAACTGTCAACTCTTAGGATGACTTACAAATTTTGGCATTCTACTGTAATGTGAAAACATTAAGGTAACATACAAAAATCTCACATAAATTAACTAAGTACACAAATTTGCAAGTTGTACATGCAAACCTTTTTGCAACACTTGAGTAATTTAGCCCCATGACATTAGGGGAAAAGAGTGGGTTAAGAAAAAAAAAAACTGGTTCCTAATACTTTGATTCAATATATATTCCTGCTAGGATGGTGAGCACACATTTAATAAACTGTTGCCAGCCTTAGGAGAGAAATTCTGCAAGTCAGCTTTTTATAGATGCTGGAAAACTGACCTTTAGTTACCCTGTACAAATCTGATGCTTTATAGAACTAAACTGTTACAGTCATTGAAAGTCAACCAGCTAGATACTATATTGCCATATTATCAGGACAGTTCTCTATAGAAGTTAACTCTTAGCCTTACCTGTTGAAATGAAGTGCCCTGTATTAGGATTTATGCTAAAGATATGTACAAGGTATGTTAAAATGTACACCAAGGGAACAACTGTTAACTTGAATATGAGGTCAAATCACTAACAGTTTAACAATCTAAAAAAGTGCTGAATATCAGATAAAACCTTCCCCAAGGACAAGTTTCTTTTTTTTAAAGGGCTTATTCCAGTTTCATGAGGCTAACATGAGGTGTATATTTTGCAAGGGCAAATTTTTGCTTTGTGAATATTCTTGCAGGAAATCATACGCATCTTCCAGCAATCCATTTAGGTACATTTGCGATGAACAATGGATGGGCCAGATTCATCATATTTCTTTCTGCTTGTTGACTCACATCTGCTGGAAGGTAGAGAGAGATGCCAGAATAGAACTACCAATCCAGATGGAATGCTTATGATAAGGGAAAGCAATGATCTTGATTTTCATTGTTCTAGATACCAGGGCTGTGATTTCTTTCTGAATTGTCAGTTAGGTGGCACAGTGGATACTATGAGTGCCAGGCCTGAAGTCAGGAAGACTCATCTTCCTGAGTTCAAATCTGGCCTTGGACACTTACTAGCTGTGTGACCCTGAGCAAGTCACTTCACCATGTTTGCCTCAGTTTCCTCATCTGTAAAATGAGCTGGAGAAGGAAATGGCAAACCATTTCAGCATCTCTGCCAAGAAAACCCCAAACAGGGTCACAGAGTGTCAGACACTACTGAAATATGACTGAACAACAAAAAACCATGGTAGACAATACTGTGTTGGCCCAGAGATCTTTTTGAATATCAACATCACACTTCATGATAGAATTGAGAGTAGTCTCATGAATGCCACAGGATCCCTTACCCAGGAAGGATGGTTTTAAGAGGTCCACTGGACACCTGAATCTCTCATTGCCAATAGTGACCACATGGACACCAGGAAGCTAAAAGCTCTTCTCTAGGGAAGAGGATGAAACAGCAGTGGTCATCCCCTGTTCGAAAGTCCAGGGCAACATAGCACACTTTCTCCTCGGTGTCATGAACAATTTCCCTTTCAGCTGGGGGTGTGAGCTATACCTTCTTTCTGTCAGTATTTTCATGAGCGAGTCTGACAAGTCACAGCCAGCCAAGTCAAGAAGAAGGATGGCATAGGGAAGGGAACAACCCTAACAGATGAGCAAAGTGTGGGTGACACCATCACCAGAGTCCATTATGATACCAATAGTTTGACCAGAGGCATATAGTGACAACAAAGCCTAATCAGTCACATGTGTGGCTGGGGTGTTGAAGATCTCACACATTATCTCTGTCATCTTCTCTCTATTGGCCTTGGGATTTAAGGGAGCTTCTGTTAAGAGAACAGAGTGTTCCTCAGGGGCTATATAAAGCTCATTATAGAAGGTCTAATGCCAGATTTTCTCCATGTCATCCCAGTTGGGTCAATGGGATATTTCATAATCTATCTTGGATACCTCTCTTGCTCTGGGCCTCATCACTAATATAAATGTCCTTCTGTCCCATTCCAATTATGACACCCTGACATCTTGTGCATCCCAACAACAGAGAGGCATGTAGTCCAGGAAGCATCAACCCCAGCAAAGCCAGCTTTTGCACATACCAAAGCCATTGTGGATGACAAGAACAGCCATTTCTTCTTCCATTTTTTGTTTAATCCAAGGCTGTGTACTATGCTAATCAGAGAAATCAGAGCTGGGGGAGGGGAGTGGGGGTAGGTGGAGTGGCAAAAAAGGGGGGAACATCCAAAGTGCTTCTGCATACCACTGAGTGAGGCCTAGACAGGATTTCTAGTCGTTTCTATCATCCTGAATTCACATTGGAAAACGTCCTGTTTATACTTTAGGGCCCTGCTGGACATAAACACTGGAACGCCAACACATTCCTTCTCCTGGGTTTGGGCAGTGTCAGGGGAGGACAGCTATCAAGCTGTATCATATTGTCCTTCAGGTTCAAAGATACCTTCTTTATGCATGTAGCCCAATGAAAATACAAACTAGAAGTGACTTATAAGGCCCAACTCCCTCTGCTTACAGTTTGTACAGTATGACTGTTGGAAAGCCTGATGGTAACTAGGTGTCCCAGTGGATAGAGCACTAGGCCTGATGTCAGGAAGCTCTGAGTTCAAATTTGAACATAGACTCTTAATAACTGTGCATCACACTGGACAAGTCACTTAATCACCGTTTGCCTCAGTCTCTTCAACTGTAAAATGGGGATAAGACCAATACTTCCCAAGATTGTTTCAAGGATCAGATGAGATAATATTATCAAAGTGCTTAGCACAGTGCCTGGTTTAATAAAGGCTTTTTCCCTCCTCCACCCCCCACACTCCCTCTAGTGATGACCTCACAGACTCTCAGTTGTCATGAAGCCTTGATTACTACATACAGCCCCCTACCACCACCACCACCACCACCACTACTGCTACCTCTTTTTTAGGGAGCAGAGAATCAGATTAGAAGCCTGGAGTCCACGTTCTGTTACTAATTAGTTAATTAGTGTGACTGGCCATGTCCCTTCTTTTCCCCCAATCTCAGTTTCTTCATCACCACAATGGACTATTTTGGGGCGGTCCCTTCCAAATCTAATGTCTGCCCCTGGTACAGGTTGGGAGGATAGAGCCCTATTTATAGATGGTTATGGGAATGGGGAAATCAGATGCCTAGGAAAGCAAATCAACCTGGAGGCTGTAGAGCATGGAATCCTTTCTGATTCTATCAGTCCCGAATGCTATCCCTGCAGTGTCATGGGGTTCCCCAGAGATGTCCAGCCCCACCCCACTGCTTGACTCAACCTAACAACATATTTTCTCTCATACCTCTTTTCCGTTCCCACACAGCAGCCACTGGACAACACTGCCGCTGCTGTTCATTCCCTCCACACACACACTTCCCAATAGAACTGAACTGTGTTGGGCCACCTCATTTTTGGAAACCAAACCTTTGTTGGGGAATCCCTATCTCTTAATGGCCATTGGGACTTGGAGACTATCTGATTGATTGGAATTGGAATTATCATATTGCAATGTGTTGTGAAATGAGGGTGTTGGGTCTCTTCCTCCACTCCCTCCCCAAGCCCAGTATTAGAAACTACTCCGGATGTATCTTGTACATTCATAATTGTTCCTGTGTGTTATTCTTCTCATTAGAATGTGAGCTATTTGTCAGGTATGGTAATGTGCACCTGTAATCCCCATCACTGGAGAGGCTGAGGCTGCCAAATCTCCTGAGCTCAGGAGTTCTGAGCTGCAATGGAGCCGTCCCAACCATGTGTCTGCATTAATATGATATGCAACTAAGTGTTGGGAGGTGAGAAGAGGGAGACCAGATTGTGTAAAGAGAAGTAAACTGACCAGATCAGAAATGGAGCAGATTTGGCATTCTTGAGATCAGGCCATTGGGTAGTTGCAACACATCAGTAAGTAATCCCTATACTTCTAGCCTGGATGAGATAGGAAATACTGAGTCCTATTTTTTTTTTGGGCGGGGTGGGGGGAGACAACGAGGGTTAAGTGACTTGCCCAGGGTCATCCAGCTAGTAAATGTCAAGTGTCTGAGGTCAAATTTGAACTCAGGTCCTCCTGAATCCAAGGCTAGTGCTTTATCCACTGCACCACCTAGCTGCCTCCTGTTTGTTGTTGTTGTTTTTTTTTTAAATAATAGAAGCTCCTTAACTTTCTCTCCCTTTCTTTGTAATTCTCAGTTTAGCATACTTTAAATGCTTATTAGGTGTTTGCTGACTGATTGATTGAATTTGGAATTTGAGTATATCCTTGAATGGAAGCAAGGGGAGGCCTCAAAAGGGATGGTAGGGTTGTAGGATTATTGTACTTATATTTCACTCCTTTCTATCTTACAGCTCTCAGTTGAAAGGTGAGAAGTCATTAAAGTAATCACAAACTTGACCCAGACACCCAGAAGGGCTCATCTCTACTTTTCAGCTTCATTCAGTCAAGCCACTCCTGAAATCTAAACTGGTTTGGTAGGAAACTTGATGATAACAGAAGTATCATACAACTTGCTTTCCCTCATATAGACTTACCCCAGCATCACCACCACTTCCTTCCATCTTCTTCATGAATTGCACCAACTCCCATTAACTAATGATACAAGCTTATAGTCACAGTCAATTTTCTCTGGATTTTGCCTTCCATATCTCATCCAACAGCCAGATAGTACAGTGGCTAGAATGCTGGGACTGGAGTCAAGAGAGACTGAAGTTCAAATCCAGCCTCAAACATTTATTAGCTTGCCTGCGATCCTGGGCAAGTCATATAACTACTCTTAGACTCAGTTTCCTCAGCTATAAAACAAGAATAACAATAGCACCTATCCCCCAGGGTTGTTGTAGGCATCAAAGGAGATATTTGTAAAGCACTTAGCAGAGTACTATGCAAATAGTAGGTACTTAATAAGTGCTTCCTCCCTCTCTCTCTCTCCCTTCCTTCCTTGCTTCTTTTGATCAGATGCTACAGTTCCACTTCCATACCACAGACTTAGTCTAGGTTTATATCATTTCAGGCCTGCATTAGTGTAAATGCCCCCTACCTACTCTTTCTAATTCTAGTCTTTTTCCACTTCATTTTAATCAGCAAACAAATCTCAGTATGGTTTTCCTTTAAAGTATCATTCTGGTTCCCTCTATCCTTACCTCAGAATCTTGCAATGGTTCCCAACCTCCTCCTTGTTATTGTTATTGTTGTTGAGTCACTTATTCATGTCCAACTCTTCATGATCCCATGGACCATAGCATGCCAGGCCCTTCTAACCTTTACTATCTCTCAAAGTCTGTGCAAGTTCATATTTGTCACTTCCATGACATTATCTATCCATCTCATCCTCTGCTGTCCCTCTTTCCTTTTTCCTTCAATCTTTCCCAACACCAGGGTCTTTTCTAATGACTCTCATCTTCTTCATTTATGAGGCCAAAGTATTTAAGCTTCAGCTTCAGTATGTGACCTTCCAGTGAACAGGCTGAATTAACTTCTTTACATATTGACTGATTTGATCTCCTTCCTGTCCAAGTGAATCTCAAAAGTCATCTCTAGCAGCACAATTCAAAAAGCATTGATTCTGCAGCACTCAGCTTTCCTGATAGTCCAAGTTACATAGTCCAAATATAGTAAGTCAAATCTTGCCTTTGATCCTTCCTTTCTCTTAATTCATATTTTAGATTCAACCTTTTGATATTTCCCTTAAAAAGCCCTTAATAGACTTCCTAAGACAGGTAGTAGGAACATTCTCAAAAAACCAGACTCAGGTGGCTATGATTTCTTCACTGGTAGACTATTAAATTTTTGCTATTATCTACCTCCAAAGAAGGTAAGCTTCTTGAGGGTACAGACTGTTTCAATTTGGTCATTCTCTCCCCAGCACCTATCAGTGCCTAGAACATAGGAGATGCTTAAAACATTTGCATAGATTAACATCGATTCCCCCTAGAAAAGTAAAGTATAAATTACCCCGTAGGTAGGGAAAGCACCCCATAGTCACTAGGGTTATAGTTCCATATGCTAGAGTCCCTTGCTCTCCTCTCCATTTGTACCTCTTAAATAATCCTGCCCCTTTCTACTTCCCTAACTTTTTATAGTTCTGACAATGAGGAATTTAATCTGTAATCCCATGAAGAAAAAGGAATGAAGTGAAAGGAAGTCGGGGACGATTTTTAAGAACAGAGTATATAACAGAGTAGCATCACGGACCTTCCAAATGTTGAGTGGAATCCTTAGAAAATAGGGCCAAATTATCTGGGCAAATGAAAACAGATGTCCCAGGCAATAGGGAGCCTGGTTTGCAGCCCAGGAACTGGACCAGACAGTGATGGAGAGGCTGTCTCTTCCAGGACAAGACTAGAACTAATGGGATGGCAGTTTAGTAATTTTCAGTCATGTCCAATTCTTCATCACTCCTTTGGGGGTTTTCTTGGCACGAATACTGGAGTGATTTTCCATTTCCTTCTCTAGCTCATTTTATAGATGAGGAAACTGAGGCAAACAGGGTGATGTGACTTGCCAGAATCATGCAGCTAGTAAGTATCTGAGGGTATTTTTGAACTCAGGAAAGTGGATCTTCCCAACTCCAGGTCTGGTACTCTATCCACTGAACTACCTAGCTGGTCCAGTAGATAAACAGGTAATGGATAAGTTGAGAAGCCCTTCTCAAAACTGGACATCCTCATCATCACAATGCTATGCCACTGGACTGGGTTTCAAGCACTGTTTCTCCCTCCCCTCACTGGGAAAGAACAAAAATATTCCCACATGAACTCTAGACATGAAACTTAATATCCTCTTGATAAGTTAGATTACTTCCTTTAAACTGTATCCATCTCAAGTCTGGTCTACCAAAGTTATGGAGAGCATGAGAAATGTGTTGGTGTGAGAGGGGGTCTATTTTTCACACTTTCCCAGAAACTATGAAATCCATTCCCAAGACCAGGAAGACCCTACTTTAACTCTTGCCTCTAACATATACAGGCTATGTGGACCTTGGCAAATCACAAAAACCCCTTAGTGCTTTAGGGAACTCTCTAAGGCAGTTGAAGTAAAAGTGGTGACCTTAATTGGTAAAGGGAATTTCTTCCACTTGGAAATTTTCTAGACTAATGAAGTCAAAGCCCAGTCCCTATCCTTATCAGAAACTCATCTGGCTAGAAAGGACCTTAATGGGTCATCAAGTCCAAGTGACAGTACTGTGCTAGTAAGTGTCTGAAGCTGGATTTGAAGTTAGGTCTTGACTCTAGACCCAGCAGTCTATCTACTGCACCACCTAGCTGTCCTTAAAACATTTATTAAGCACCTTCTATGCATCAGCACAAAACATTTATTAAGCACCTACTATGTACCAGGCACTATGCTAAGGGATAGGGATACAAAAAGAGGCAAAAGACAATCCCTGCTCTCAAGGAACTTATAGCCTATCACCTACATATTCTTGGCAGCCATGACACTCTTACTGTAGCACAAGATTGTATTTGCTTTTTTGGCTGCCATATCACACTACTGATGTATATTGAGCTCGAAGTATACTAACACTCCTAAATCTTTTTTAGAAAAACTGTTGTCTAACTGTTGTTTGCCATCTTAGACTTGTGAAGTTGATTTTTAATACCCAAGTGTAAGATTTTACATTTATCCTTATCACATTTCACCTGATCAGACCCATTCCAATCCTCTAGGTATAGGGGTTCTTAACCTTTCTTGTGTTATGGAAATCACTGGCATTTTGAAGAAGCTTATGGACCCCTTTCCAGAATAAAATTTGTTGCTTACATTTGTAAATGAAAAGAAAATTCTAAATTTCATTTAGAGGTTATTAAAAATAAAGATGTTATAATATTTTACCCACCCAAGTTGCAAGAACTGCAAAAATTTATCCTTAGACCCCAGGTTAAGAATCCCTGCTCAACAGTCTGACAGAAACTTGGCACAGACCAACATCTAACATCACATACCAAGATAAGGTCAAGATGGGTACATATTTTAGATATAAAAGTGATATCACAAACAAATAAGAGAAACATGAAAAAAGTCCATGTCAGATCTAGGAGTAAGAGAAGAATTTATGACTGAGTAAGAGATAAAGAGGATCATGGGAGGTAAGATGGATAAATTTGATTCCATTAAATTAAAAATAAAACCAAGCCAGCCAAAATTAGAAGGAAAACAGGAAACCAAGGGAAAAATAAATAGCAAATTTCTCTGATAAAGGCCTCCTTTTTTCAAATATATAGGGAATTGAGCCAAATTTATAAAAATACAATCCATTCCCCAACTGATAAATGGTCAAAAGGATATGAACAAGCAGTTTTCCAAAGAAGAAATCAAAACTGTCTAGTCATATAAAAATGCTCTAAATCACTAATAATTAGAGAAATGCAAAGGAAAACAACTCTGAAGTTCCATCTCACACCTACTATATTGGTTAACATGAAAGAGAAGAAAAAAGACAAATGCTGGAGGGGATATGGAGAAAATGTGGAGTTATGAACTGGTCTAACTATTCTGCAGAACAATTTGGAATTATTTCCAAAGAACTATAAAACTAAAACCCTTTGACATATCGATACTACCCAAGAATCTACATTCCAAAGAGATCAAAGAAAAAGGAAAAGGACTCATATGTACAAGAAACATTTACAATAACTCTTTGTGGTAGCAAAGACTTAGAAATTGAAGGAATATTCATTAATTGGGGAATGGCTGAACAAGGTGTGATATATGACTGTGATGAATACTATTGTGCTGTAAGAAATGATGAAGGGGATGGCTTCAGAAACATCTGGGAAGACATATGAACAGATGCAAAATAAAGTGAGCAGAACTAGAAAAACATGTTACACAATAACAGCCAGACCATTAACAATAATCAAACGTGAAAGACTTAGCTACTCTGCTCAGTGCAATGATCCATGACAATTACAAAGGACTCATGATGAAAAATGGGAGCTACATCCAGAGAGGGAGAACTGGTGGACTCTAAGTGCAGATTGAAGCATCTTTTTTTACTTTATTTTTCTTGCTTTTTTTGCAACATGACTAATATGAGAGTGTGAGAAATGGGTAGTTGTGTCCTCTCAATGTGGATATAACAGTCAGTCATACTCCCCTGACCTGTTTGTAGGACAAAGGTCTCAGATCCCTTCCTCCCCCTCAGGTTAGCAAGGTCACATGGTTCAAGGAGCCCTGGTCTCAATTAGGTCCTCTCCAGAGTCGTGTCCATATAAGGAAGTATAAGGTCCACTCCCGAGTTATGCCCATAGAAGGAAGAGGGGTGGGAATACTGCGTTCCAATTAGCTAGTTTTTGCGCGTAGATTGTAACCCCGACCAGTGAAGAAAAAGGGGAAGGTCCATTTGCGTTAGGGACTAGGGTATAAAACAGGGCCTTCGAGCCCCCTTTCTGGGCACCCACTAGCTGCACACTAGGGTGCCTCCTTCTCATGAGAAGAAAATAAAGCCTTTGTCACCTCGCTGCTGAGTTCCTGAGAATTATTGAGAAGAGGATGAATTTTTCCCTCACAGAGAGTATGTTTAACATGATTTTATATGTATAACTGACATCATATTGCTTATCTTCTCAATGGGTTAGGGAGGGACTTCAGGGAAGGAAAGAATTTGGAGCTGAAAATTTTAAAATTAATATAAAAAGCCAAGCTTTTAAAAAAAATGTACCCTTGCTCAAGTGGGTCAAGATCCTTTTCACATCTGACTTTGTCATTCCCTCTATTAGCTCTCTGTCTTGTATCATCAGCAAATTGGATAACCATGCAGTCAATAGTTTTATACAAGTCATTAATAAAAATGTTAAATAGCTCAAGGTTAAATAGAGAGCCCTGAGATATTCCACTGGAGACCTCCTGAAATGCTGAATCATTAACTATTCTTTAAGTCTAGCCATCCAGCCAGTTCTGAACCTAATCCATATCTCTCCATCTCTTATACAAGCATAGTAGGAGATATTTTTTGTTTGTTTGTTTTTTTAGTGAGGCAATTGGGGTTAAGTGACTAGCCCAAGGTCACACAGCTAGTAAGTGTCAAGTGTCTGAGGTCAGATTTGAACTCAGGTACTCTGACTCCAGTGCCGGTGCTCTATCCACTGCACCACCTAGCTGCCCCATGTATTAGATATTTTATCAAAAATTTTGCAAAAATCTACTTAACTATGATTTTATCTGCTAGTTTAGCAGTATCATGGGGCAGCTAGGTGGTGCAGTGGATAGAGCACTGGTCCTGAAGTTGAGAGAATCTGAGTTCAAACCTCACCTCGGATGCTTACTAGCTGTGTGACCCTGGGTAAGTCACTTAAAGCCCAATTGCCTTAAAGCATTAGGAGCCATCTCCAGTCATCCTGACCTATGTCTTGCCACTGGACCCAGATGACTCTGGAGGAGAGAGTGAGGTTGGTGACCTTGCACAACCCTCCCTCAGATATCAAATTCACTGCAAGTCATGACATCACCCTGATGTCATGGTCCTCTTTGAGAATGAAAGACAAACAACAACAGCAGTATTAGTCTTATTTTAAAAAAAGGAAATGAGGACCTGTTCCTGATGAAACGATGTTGGCTTTTTGTGATCACTGCTTCACTGCTTCTCTTTCCAACACTCCCATTCTAGATACTTGATAAGCATGTCTTTTTTTTTTTTTTTTGGTGGGGCAATGAGGGTTAAGTAACTTGCCCAAGGTCACACAGCTAGTAAGTGTCACGTGTTTGAGGTTGGATTTGAACTCAGGTCCTCCTGAATCCAGGGCTGGTGCTTTATCCACTGTGCCACCTAGCTTCCCTAAGCATGTGTTTAATTATGATATGTACTAGAATTTTCCAAGAAATCAAAGTGAAGCTCCCTGGCCTGTAGTCTGCAGATTTTGTTTGAGCCTCTGGTTTCCAGGATCAGAGGATATTGATGAGAGTGGACATGGGTAACTGCTCTAAATCTCAAGTGGGAAGAGGAAGGTGATATGTGGGCATGGGGAAGGGAAGGAGGCATCATGCTCCATCATGGCAATGAAAACCAGTCCACATGCCGTCTTTGGTATGCATTACATGGGCTGAAGTGCTGGGACTAAGGAAAAACTCTTTGAAGGTAAGAAATAGTATTTATCATTTCAGCTATAAAATGCTATTATAGATAACCCTATAATACCATCACCTCTGAATTATTATCCATGCTAATCAAAATAGCACAGTGATCCATCCAAATCAAAATGGGTGAGGCACACAAGAATCATCTTTTAATTGAACTCTGAGTGAATTAAGAGACTTAAAAAATTAATGGTAAAAAGTAAGTTTTCCTGAGGCTATTAAATATGTTTGTATTACTTTGACATTTATCAAGTAATAGCTGAGATTTTAAAATCTCAAATGCATGCTAAGAAACAGAGGGAAGATTGCCTGGATAAAAACAAAAAATGGTTGCAGCTAATGTACACCTTGCTGTTGTTGTTCAGTTGTTTCAGTCATGTCTGACTCTTTGTGATGATCCCATTTGGGGTTTTCTTGGCAAAGATAGTAGAGTCATTTGCCATTTCCTTCTCCAGCTCATTTTACAGATGAAGAAAATGAGGCAAACAGGGTAAAGTGACTTGCCCAGGATCACATAGGGAGTAAAGTGTCTGAGGCCAGATTTGAACTTAGGGGGAAATGAGTCTTCCTGACTCCAGGTCCAGTGGTCTATCCACTGCACCATCTATATATCAGAATTCATTACCCTGTTAATACTTTTTTCATTCATTTATTCTTTCATGGTAGGAAATGAGGTAGAAAAAGTAGTTTGTGATCAGACTATGGAAGGCCAAATCTACAGTTCTATCTTTAAAAAAACCATCTCAAAGCCACTCCTCCAGAAAAAACTTCCAGATTAAATCAACTGCTGAAAACAATCTGTAACCTACTTTTTTCCTTTTTTAGAACACTGATAATTTCTTGACGATAAACATACTCTCCTTCATCCCTGATAGGTTAAATCACTATTTCTCAGTTATCTTTATCATACTTTTAGTATATCACCAATAGGTTGTGTCCGACTTTTTGTGACCCCCATCTGGGATTTTCTTGTCCAAGATACTGTAGTGGTCTGCCATTTTCTTCTTCAGCCCATTTTACAGATGAAGAAACTGAGACAAACAGGGTTAAGTGACTTGCCCAGGGTCACACAGCTAATAAGTGTCAGAGGCCAGATTTTCATTCAGCTATTCCTGACTCCAGGCCTTGTGCTCTATACACGGTGCCACCTAGCTTCCCCCAAATAACAGCAATAATAATAACGAGCATTTATATAGTACCATAAGGATTACAAAGCACTTTACATATGTTAACTCTTTTGAACCTCACAAAAACCCTAGGAGGCAAGTACTATTATTATTCCTATTTTGCAGATGAGTAAACTTAGGCCACAAAAATGTTAAGGGATTCATCCAGAGTCACAGATAGTAATCATCTGAGGAAGAATTTGAACTCAAGGTCTTCCTGACTCCCAGTGGTACACTTGATCCACTTTGCTACCTACATCATGATTACCAAGATATTTAAGGACTAAGCTTTTATTGCCCCGACACATTCACTGTAAAAACTCTCATGTTTCACACATTGAAGAAACCTGGAAATGGGGTTTCCTGGTTGGCCCCCAAAATCTTCCAATTATAGGTGGGTGTTTAACTTATTTGCAAAAAATAGAAAAGCATTAGCAGTTTCTGGTCAGCTTGCAAGAATACTCTGCAATATCAGGAAAGGTAAAAATTTGCTGGAAACACTTTAACAAAAACTTTGTAAAGACTGTTAACTTATACACTCTATTTTCTAGCACCTAGTCCTCGAGGAATGAAGCCACCATGCTTGTCTTTGTACCTCCATGTGCCAGTCAGGCCTTAGCACAAAGTAGATGCTTAGTCTGCTGATCAAACTGATGGACAGAATTGAAAAATGAGTATTGTGATTTAGTTATCACAGCCAATTGTGTATCCTTCTATTTGGTATATGTGTCTTCTGTGTCCGAGACAGCTGGGTGGTGAAGTGGATAGGTAGGACTAGAATCAGGAAGGCCTGAGTTCAAATCCCACCTCAGATACTTACTACCTGGGTGACCCTGGGCAAGTCACTTAACCTCAATTTGCCTCAGTTCTCTCATCTGTAAAATGGGGGTAATAATAGCACCTACCTTCCAGGGTTGTTATGAAGATCAAATGGGATAATAATTGTAAAGCTCTTAGCACAGTACCTGACACATAATAAACACTATATGAACAAATAGTAAAAGACAAACAAACAAAACCAAATGGTACTACATAATATAATTTATTAATAAACATATATTGGGGGATATATCCTCAAATCTTTTACTAATAGGGGTGCATGATCAAAATAATTTGGAGAACATTGCTCTAACGACCAGTTCAAGATGCAGCATCTCTTTGACCATTCCTACCCACAATAATCTCTCCTTTTTAAATTAATAAAGCTTAGCTTACCACCCAACTGGCACTTAATGATATGCTGCATTATGACATCTCTTGTATGTTGTATTGTTGTCTTGAATTTGTAGGATAGGTGGACCAGTCTATAAGGGTCTGATTCTTTGAAATATATGTAGATATTTCCTGCCTGGTTTCAGCTGCAGAGATCATGTGGATGACTTAGGGGTTGGTATAATGTAGGGATGAAATATCTTCTAATTGGCTTTATAGTCAAAAAACAGATGACTCATGGCAACTGAGCTGGAATTAAATGGATATACAAAAGGGGCAACCTACCCCTTCCTCTCTCTTTTTACCTCTGTAGCTGCAAGGAGGCAAGACTAATTAAAGCTGGTCCCAAGAATCAAGGCAAGGAGGGGTGGCAGGCCTGTCTCCTACTTAGCTGTGGCCTTTATAAGCACATGGCCACCTCTTGTGATCCTTGTGTTTCTTTCTTTTCTAATCTTAGGCAAATAAATATTCAGAGATGCAAGGGTCCAGGTGGCCATGGAAGTTCAGGAGAGTTCCTGGTCCTATCAGAGTTGCTATCAGTGGCCAGGGCTGAATAGGGGAAGTGTCAGTAAGAGATCAGAGTAATAGTACCTGAGGTAGTAGAAACTGTTTCAGACAAATGTGAAAAGACAATAACTCAAAGAGTATAGCAGTTTCAAGTGGTATCTCAAGCATGAGATTTTAGGGAGAAATAATATGGTCCCAAACTAGGATTGTGACTACATTAAGTGACAAGTAGTTAAGTAGAGAGAAAGGGGTTAATGTAAAAGATCTCATGGAGGTAGAAATAGGAAGATCTGGCAACAAATGAAGACGTGTGGTAAGGGAGAGTTAGGGGTGGATCAATGACAATGGTAATGCAGTGCACCTGGGAAAGTAGAGAATGATGGTGCTTTTTATAAAAAGGGAAGTTTAGAATAGAGTTGGGTTTGAGGAGAAAGATGATGTGTTCACCTCAGCTCACTCCTCCCTTTTATTTCTCTTATTTTATTTTTATTTCTCTTCTAGTGGTACAACTGTTCTTCCTTGTCAATTCAGACTGTTCTCTTTTTCCTTTCTGCACTCTTATCTCCCATTCCTCCCAAGGACCTCTAAAAGTTGCTGTGTTTCTTCCTATCTTCACCCAGTGTCACCAAGTTATCATCCAGATCTCTTTCCCATCGCCTATAAGGGAAAATCATAACCATGCCCCTCATTAAAGACCATCATGTTCTCTTCTCTGAAAAACACAAAACCTGCCCATCTCCTGGGCCCATTGTTTCTCATGAGACAGCATTTTCACAAGAACAATAGCACATCTCTTTTCAATTACAATTCAACCCTCCTGATTCTGGTCAGGCTAAATAACCCTCAAATCTATCATGACTCTGAGGGAGGAGGGTTATGTTAGTGCAAGGCTTGACAAATCTCCAGAGGTAGGTTTCCATGGCACCAGGCAATTGTATTTTGATGTCTAGTATTTTAGTGAAATCTTAACCAAAATTACAGAAGTACAGTACTCTGTTTTTCCCCTTTCTTGTGTGTATTTCCATTTTACTAGAAGGAAAACTTGAAAAGAAAAAATATTGGCCACATAAGACAGCTCTATTCAGTTAGCGTGTGTGGGCATCAGACTTTCAGGCTCCTCGGCTGCCATCAAACCTAGGCACTGCTGCCCATCAGCATTTGGTGGGGGAGATGGGGAGTCCCATTGGCCACCAGAACTTTGACCCATTTGATATGTGGTCTAAGAAGTAACATAGAGACACAGGATCAGGGATCTGGCTCTGGAAGGGACCTCAAAGGCAGTCTAATCCTACTGTTTAACAAATGAGAAAACCCGAGGGCCAGAAAGGTGAAGGTCTAAAAGGCACATAGGTAATAAGCATCAGAGATGGGATTAGAACTCAGGTAATTGGACTTCAAAGCTAATGCTTTCTCCCACTACCATGATACTTCACTTTTAAACAAATGTGGTCCAGACGGGGATCAAACCCAAACCTTAGTGTCATCAGCACCAGACCAGATGCACTTAGGGTCTTCTTTGAACTTGTCCAGAGTATGTTTTAAAATTCTTCTACAGATCCTCATTAAGTCTTATTTGGGCCAGGATTTCAAGTTTAGAACAAATGCCCTACAATAGCACACTGCCCTTTTTCTTTGGTTTGAATTCCCTGCCCCTCCCCCCTCATCCTTACAAAGCTTAAACATTTATGGGAATTGTTTCTAGGAGTCAAAGCAAATTTGTGGAACACTGGATTTGATGTTTTTGCTAACATAAAAGGCAGCTGGTGGCTCAGTGGATAGAACACTGTGCCTGGAGTCAGGAAGACTGGAGTTCAAATCTGGACTCAGACACTTATTAACTGTGTGACCCTGGGCAAGTCACTCCGAGGGAAACTTCTGTTTGTCTCAGTTTCCTCAACTGTAAAATGGAGATAGCAGTAGCACCTAACTTGCAGAATTGTTATGAGAATCAAATGAGATAATCTTTGTAAAAACATTTAATGGAGCTTGGCACATAGCAGGTGCTATCAAAATGTTTCTTCTCTTCCTTTTCTCTTCCCATAACTCTTTAAAAAATTTTTTTTGTTTGTTTCTTTTTTCTTTTTTTTTTCTTTTTGGCAGGGCAATGAGGGTTAAGTGACTTGCCCCGGGTTACACAGCTAGGAAGTGTCAAGTGTCTGAGGTCACATTTGAACTCAGGTCCTCCTGAATCCAGGGCTGGTGCTTATCCACTTGTGCCACCTAGCTGTCCCATCCCATAACTCTTAACCTAGGTCTTCTTCATTGCTTGCCTAGATTAGTGAAACATCCTCCTAGCTGGTCTCTACCCTTCCTCCAGCTTCTTCCTCATTATACCTTCCCTGACTTCAGCCTACCCTAAACATGAAAAAGATCCATTTTATTAAAACATCACTTCTGTTACTTCACAACTTTTGATTAAACACCTTCAATGTCTCCCTCTTGATTACAAATAAAGTCCAAACTCCTCAGTCTTATCTAGCTTCTTCCTATCCATCCATTCTCATCTCTCAGTACTCCTCAATATGAACCCTCAGCTCCAGCCAAACTATAGCCATGACAGCCTCTCATCTCTGTGGGAAGGAAGGGAACAAGTATTTATCAAGCTCCATTACAAGACCTGGGTCCAGATGCTACATGTGAGAGCTTAAGAAAGTCATGTTATCTATTTGTTACTTTATTTGTAAAAGGGGATAATAATATCTGTACTAACAGGACTGTTATGAGGAAAACACTTTTTTTTTTCAAAGTATAATGTACAGGGTAGACCAAAAGTTACAATGTTTTAATAACTTTTTGAAAATTATTTTTTCTTTATTTTTGCCATTTATGAGATTTGATTTTTCACACATAATATAAATTCATTTCCTATATATAATATATATAATGCTTTGGTATTATAAATTAAAAACAAAAAATAAAGGAGTTATTAAATATCAAAACCCCTTCGTGACTTTTTGCCCACCCTGTACTATGAAATATGAATAATTATTATGCCATTTTTTACTACATTGTAAACTTTATCCTTTCCCTTGTAATTATTAAACCTTTCTAAAACCTTCAACTGTGATTCATCTGAGGAGAAAGAAGGGTAAATGACCAATGAAGATGTCTGAGTTGGCCACAGAGATCCAAGAAGGGGTACAGAAAGGCTAGAATGTTGTGGGAATAAAAGGAAGGGAAATGGAAGAGTACCCTAGGCCTAGGTCTAGATGTGATTTAAGTCCCTTGGGAAATTACGGACTCAGTGGAATCGTGAGTGTTCTCTCTCCCACCATTCTAGTTAATAGGAATCCCTCCATTCCTCCTAATTCCTATTATATTTACTGAATGAATCATTCAATTTGACTATTAATTATATATTCTTTCTTATATCATCTATTTAGTATGTATGTATGTTGCATGTCTTTCTATTGTAAGCTCCTTGACAGTGGGAACTATGCCTTACAATTCTTTTTTGTCTCCCCTAAAGTACATCCAATAAAGTCCCTGATGTAGACTCTAAAGGTGAGTCCCATGGCAGGCAGGAGCGGGGTATTAGAACTTGTTTGTGCCAGTTGGAGACAGGTGATTGTTAAATTTTCAGTGTGAGCATTTATGCTTTAGAAATTGCCAAATACTATAAATCAGGGCTTGATTCATTGTTTTGTTCATTATTTTAATTTAAAAAGTAATGGAGAAAATGTTAATAATGTAAATTAAACTTAAAAGTGTATCATATGTATATTTTGGATTTTGAGAGCCAATTGTTAAACTTTTAACAGCATACCATGGAGTCCATCATCTTTGTCCCAGTGCTTCTCCTCCCCTTCCTTCCTGCTCCTGACAATGTGCTCTGTTTGCGCACACTGAGACCTATGGGTACAGGTGCATAAATTCAATGTAAAAATTCCATGGGTTGAATGGCTAGTCAGGCAGTGTATTCGTATTCTCTGTATTAAGTTCCATTGGGAGACAGAAGAATAAAGCTTAACTTCCAGCACTAAAGTAGGACTTATTAATTTTTGTGTGTGTCATGGATCCCTGTGGCAGTCTGCTGAAGCCTTCTAAGAACAAAGCTTTTAAATGTCTAAAATAAAATACATAGGATTACAAAGGAAACAAAGGAACCCAATTATACTGAAATAGAATTATCAATGGATTTTGAAAAGAAGTTCATGCACCCCCAAATTAAGAACCCAATTCTAAATGAATTGCCAGCCTAATGGGAAAGAATCATAAAATCACAGATCTTTATTTAAAGTTGCAATGGGACCTGAAAGGTTATCTATTCTGACCCACTCATTTTATAGGTAGTGGCAGAGCTGCGGTGAGAGAATCCCAGTCTTCTAATGCCAAATTCAATGTTCCTTCAGTGTCCCTTATCCCCAGAGAGTTCTAAGTTTGTTTGGAAAAATATAGACCATGTTGGGAGGGCAACTAGATGGCTCAGAGGAATCAGGAAGATTCATCTTCCTGAGCTCAAATCTGGTCTCAAACATTTACTAGCTGTGTGACCCTGGGAAAGTCACTTAACTGTTTACTTCAGTTTTCTCATCTATAAAATGAGCTAGATAAAGAAATGACAAATCACTCCAGTATCTTTACCAAGAAAACCCCAAATGGGGTCCCGAAGAGTCGGACACTACTAAAAAATGGACAGAACAAATCCACATTGGGAGGATGAATGTACACCTGGAAAAGGCCCATAAGTCTCAGGAAACAATATACAAACTATAGATTAATATTGTACAAATACAATAAAACTGTTGGAGGTACCTGAAAGGGAATCACAAAGAGGCAAGCAGGAGTTAAGGATCATAAGATCATAGATTCAGAACTGGAAGGGACCTTAGACTGATAACTATCAGTCCTCATTGTGAGAAAACTGAAGGTCAGAGAAGCTTGAGTGATACAACCAAAGTCACGTAGTTATAGGGTGGCAAAATCAGGATCAGAATCCAGGTTAAAAATAGGACTTTTTTCAAAGTACCAGGCTTCATGTTACTCCTATGGAAGAGGTAAGTTTTGAGTTAAGTTTTAAAGGAGGGAAAAGTCATAGAATGATGGGAAGTAGGGCAAAGGTTATTCCAGGTTGAGGGAATGATGGGAGCAAAAGCAGAGAATTTCAAGAGCAATCTGACTGTGGGAAATGTTGTTTGCTCCAGATTTGCTCTTCTGTGTGGAGAAGAGGGGACATGCTGGAAAGTAATAAGATATATGAACAATTCCCACTCAAGAAATAGCTTCTCTACAAAGTAAAAGCAATTTCCCCTCTGTGTAATGATTTCCACCTTCTCAATCCCTTCCACCATACTCCACCACTCCTCCATGGTGGGTTGATTTGTTAGATTTATCCTTCTGCCCACCTTCCGCCCTAAGGGCTTGAGAACCTTAATAATTCTTCCAATTCTAACTGACAGTTGGAAAGAAAGCACTTTTAAAAAACCTCACTTCCCAAGCTGACGCTCTATGTGTGATGACTCTACAACATTCCCCATAGCGGCCATTCCAGGGTTTTATAGAATCAACTATTGGACGGCATAGAACTCCCACCCTTGCCTATCACTGTGTAAATGTTATGACACTCTCCTTCTTTGCTTCATTTTCTTTGCTTCCTTCTTTCATGGCATGGCTCAAAATTTACCTCTAAAACATGAAGCCTTCTTCAATTTACTTTACTTCTGATAGCTCCCTTGTTCCAAGGTATTTCAGCATTTATCACTATATTTTGGCATCTGATCAATGACCCTTGGTATTTGAGGGCAGATAGATGAAATTTTCTTTTCTTTCTTTTTTTTTTTTTTTGCGGGGCAATGAGGGTTAAAGTAACTTGTCCAGGGTTACACTGCTAGTAAGTGTCAAGTGTCTGAGGCTGGATTTGAACTCAGGTACTCCTGAATCTAGGGCCAGTGCTTTATCCACTGCTCTACCTAGCTGCCCCCAGATACATGAAAATTTGATAGCTGACACAGATTAACAACTTCAGAGAGGACAACAAAGGGTTAGTTGTCTGAAGAGAATGGGGGTTACTCCTTCCCTTCTATGTTATGGCTTAGACTAGTTTCCCCCACAAAAACTACAAAGCTCTCTCTAGGACTTGGCTGGCACAGGGTTTACGGCATAACCTGTGCCACCCTTGAAGGAGCTTCCTAGTACCTTTGGCCATATCGATGTGGCTTCCTAGGTCACCTACGGGCACTAAAAGGTTCCCCCATATGGAGTAGGGGCTCTTCAGATTTAGCACCATATCCTGCCCAGATGACCATATGGAGGTGGGGTGGAGAGAGTTAAGTGCTTCAGTATACTTGCTGAATATCCTTTCCATCCCAGCACTGAAGTAATCCTCCTTTTGTTCATTGTTGAACCTAAACTAACAATTCTGAGTCAAACCCAACCTTAACAACAGGAAATATAGATTTTTAAAAGAGAGGTAGAGAAGATGGAAGAAAAGTCTGATCATGGAAGATGAATTAAAAATCACAGCACGGTTCTAAAAAGAGGGGAGGAGAAAGGGAAGGGAATAAGCATTTGTGTAGCACCTACAATGTGCCAGGCACTGTGCTAAGTGCTTTTAAAAATAGTAACTCATTTGATTTACATAAGAATATATATTATATACATGGTATGATAATATTATATTACATATAATAACATGCCTATCATGTACATATAAACACATGCACAAATGTACACACATATGCACACACATGCATGTGCATATGGGTATGTGTACATGCACATATATATGCAGTATACTGTGGCTGAGATTAGAAAGCCTTAGGCCCTCAGGGTCCTTTCTGTGTGGGAGGTGCTGGTGCCCCTCTCCCTCTGCTTCAGCTGAGCCAAAAAGCCCTGTGGGCTGTACAAGACGCCAAGTCAGAGAGCTGGGAGGAAAAAGCCCCTAGCTCCCTCCGACCTGAGCGGAGCTATCTGAGAGATCCTGGCCTCGTCCAGGCCGGGCTCTGGGCACTTGAGGCTCGAGCGCACCCCTGCCCCCCACCAGCCGCAGCCCTGGCTGGTGGATTAGCTTGGTCTGTGGGGGGTGCAGGAAGCCCAGAGATTTGAGTGGAGAGAAGAAAAGGTATATGTAGACCTGGGAGTTAGATTAGAGGTGGGGGGGTGGGATGAGACAAACAGTAATGCAGGACTAGGAGCAAGGAGGAAAGGCGGGCAGACAAGATTAAGAGAGGTGGACAAGATTAGAGGATTAGAGGGGGATGGACGAGAGAGGCTGAGAAGAGGTTCGGTTGGGACAAGGAGACAGGGGACAGACAAGAAGAGGCCAAGAGGCTGCTGAGGAGACGGCAAGGTTGGAGAAGGCAGACAGGGGGCTACAAGGACGCAGGAGAAGACGAGAAGGAAAAGAGGGAAAAGAGAGACCGAAGGGCAGACTGACAGAGCAGACAGACAGAAGGTCGGTGAGAGAGAAACACAGGGGTTCAGCAGTGGCAGTAAGGAGAGGAAAGTTAGAAGCAGGGGGATTTACAAAGTGAAAGGCGCTCAGAGTTAGAATAACGTACCTGAGTGCCCTAAGGCAAGCAGGGGCTAAGGCCCTTATTGTATTAAAGAAGTTCCAAAGAGACTCAGTGGAAAGAGAAGCTCCGCAACGCAGTCAGGTTGTACATTTTATTTCCCTGTATTCTTAATTTTCAATAGTATCTCATAAATAAACTCTGCTTTGATTATTTGGTTAAGAGGCTTCTTAATCTTTTGCTTATCAATTTTGGGAGTGGAGCAGTGTGGTGGAACTTTATAAATGGCCCACATTAAATTAATAGCAGTCAGATAGCCAAACAGTCAAAAGTCCCCAGATTAGTCCTCCAGTCAGATTGGTCCCCCCAAATTAGGCTAGTCATCAAAATATTTCCACATTTGAATGGTGACCACGGCAGGACTTACGGCCCAATTATAATTTTCCTAAACCTATAATTTTTCATATAATCATAATTTTTCATAAATCCAATTATAAAAATGTTTCCAGATTAGATATAGTTATTAATAATTAATTTTTTTCAGTACATATATGTATAAATACACATAGAGACACAGCGTCACAGAGAGCCACCCACACATATCAGGAGAATTGTAAAAAACAATATTAGAAGTATCAAAGCTCCAAATGAGCTGATGTTGATGAGGAAAGCTAAGGACTACAAGAATGGATAGCTATATCGAGGGACAAAGAAGGGATTGGACAGTTCTTCAGAACAGATAAGACTAGGATTATAGAAAAAAGCCAAAGCTGCTCAATTTTATTTATCTTCTCTGGCAAGGAAAATTATCTTTGGACAGGAAAGGACAGAACCAAAATGACAGGGAGTTGAAATCTAAGGTAAGTGGAGAGACAATATAATGGCAGCTAAATATCCTGAAAGAGTTGAGGTGACCAGGCCCTGGATGAACCACATCCCAAGTTGTTGAAGAGACCTATGGCTGATTACTGAGCCACTGTGTTTTGAAGATCTCTGTAAGATCATGGAGATTTTCACAAAAAAAGAAAAGTGGATGGAGTCCTCAAACTGTAGACCGGTGATCTGGATTTGGATTTCTGACAAAACTCTTGAACAGAATGTTAAAGGAATGGTCAATGCTCACCTAGAAAAAGAAGCGGTGATCATGAAGAATCAATCTGACTTCATCAAGAATAGATCATGCCATGGAAAGGTGCCATATTTACCAAAACATTCATAGCAGCATTCAACATGTACTACTTTTTATAGCAGCAAAGAATATTGGAAACAAAATGGATCCCCATTGATTGGGAAACAGCTGAACAAAGTGACATATGAATGTAAGAGAATATGTTGTGCCATAAAAGTGACAGATAAAAGGAATGCAAATACTTGAATGAACTTAAATAGAAATAAGAAAGCAGAACCAGGAGAATAATATTCTTTGTAACAATGTAAATTAAAGCAACAGTAAAGGATGCCTGAAATGAGATTAAATGAAATGATGAATGCATCCTGGGCAATCACCAGTTGTTCCGACTTTTGTCCTGCCACTGGACTTCAATGACTTAAGAGGAGAGAGCGATGCTGATGACTTTGGTCAACTCTGCCCCATTTAAATCTAATTTCACTCACAAGTCAAGACATCACCTGTGATATCATTGGTCCTCTTCAAGAATGATGGACAAACAACAGTGTCCAGAACTAAGGATGTGATGTTTTTCCTAAAGTGAATGTCCAACCATGTCACTCCTATACTGACCTTCTTACTATTCCTCACAGATGACACTCCATTTGTCACCTCAATGCTTTTGCATTGGACTATCCCTCATGCCTGGAATATAGTCCTTCCTTACCTCTTCCTCTTAGAAATCCTTTTTTTTTTTTTCTTCAAACCTCAGATCAAGCACCACCTTTTACTTGAAGGCTTAGCTCCTGGCATCCTCCCACCAAACATTGCACATGCTGTCTCCCCTGATAGAAAAATAAGGTCTTTGAGGACAGGGATTTATTTATTTTTGTCTTTTGTCACCTAACAAACCACCTGACACACAGAAGGCAATTAATAAAAGCTTGTTAATTAATTGATCATTCTCCTGTTCTCTGCCCTATTCATCCCTCACCTATGCTACTGAGTTCAGTTCTGGGTACCGCATTTTAAAAAGGATCATTTTTATAAGCTAGAGAGAATCTAGAAGAGGGGAACCAGGTTAGGGAAATACTTTGAGTATGTATCATATAAAGATTCGTAGAAGGAACTGGAAATATTTAGCCAAGATAAGAATAGATTTAGAAGTGATTTTACTTTGAGAATTTTAAAAGGCTCTTATGAATAAGAAACTTCTTCCTGTTCCCAGAGGGTAGATAATGGGTAAAAGCTACAGAGAGACCAATTTAGGTTGGCTGTCAGGAAAAAAACATCTTAACAATTAGATCTGCCCCAAAGGGGGATGGACTACTATGCAAGGTAGTGCACCTCACTAGAGATCTTCAGACTAGTCAGGCTAGAATATGTCAGATTTCGATATGGTTAAACTAAACAGCCTGCAATATCATTAAGATTCAGGGATTTATATAGTGCTTTAAAGGGTTTGAGGTGGTTTTTTTTTTAATTATTTGCCACGAACTTGTGAGGGAAGAAGTAGAAATATATAGTAGGTAGTAGATATAGCATTGGGCCTGGATTCAGGGAGACTTGAGTTCAAATCCGGCTTTGGGCACTTATTAGCCGAGTGACCCTGGGAAAGACACTTGGGCTCTATTTGCTTCCATTTCCTCATCTATAAAATGGGAATAATACCTACCTACTGTTGTTGTGAGTGTTTTTTTTGAAGATCAAATGAGATAATTGTAAAGCATTTAGCACAGTGCCTGGCACATGCTATATACATATTAGCTGTTATTATGTACAACACAGTCCGGGTAAGGGCTTTAGGCTTTAAGCTCAACCCCATGGTTGATGGCCAGTACACTAAGAGTAAGGAGAGAGCAAAGAGGGACAGACACTAGAAGGTTAATTTTGTGTCTCTTTCCAGCCCTTTGTCTCTAGAGGAACTTTGATAACCAGTCTCCCCTGGGGGATAACCCAAGCAGTTAGGAAGCATTCACTACATGCAAGGCACTGTGTTAAGCACTAGGGATACAAAGAAAGAGGTTTTATTTGTTTTTTTTAACTAGAGGGCCAGAGGTATAGACTGATTCATGCACCTGATCTCAAGTGAGAGAGATGAATGATAGGACTTGAGCAGAGGAAGGTAAGCAGGACTGTCTGTCAGGGAGCCTGGTAGTTCTTGCATTCACAAATGCAGTGGGGCTGAACAGGCCCGTGGGTGAAAGGACAGCCATTCATTCGGTTCCCAATTAGAAGCAACCAAGAACTGAACTCCTGGGGATTTACTTTCACTGCTACCTGAGATGATTGGCATGAGGACTGAATAACGGCTGTGGTCTGGGATGTGCCAAGGGATGAGTGTGGATACTATGATATCACTGTACTGCTATTTTTTGGGGGGGGCAAATGAGAGTTAAGTGACTTGTCCAGGGTCTGAGGTCAGATTTGAACTCAGGTCCTTCTGAATCCAGGGCCGGTGCTTTATCTACTGTGCCACCTACCTTCCCGCTCTAGTGCTATTTTCTTGAACCACTTTAATTAAACACTGTCTAAAGTAATTATCTTGGTAAAGATGATTCAATGAGACACAGCTCAAAAAGATGGATATAGAGAGATGGATAGAGAGAGAAAAATATATCCAGACAGAATATCTAAGGACTAAATATGTGCCAGGCTCAATGTTGACCACTAGGGATACAAATACAAGCCAGACAGTCCCTGGCCTCAAGGAGCTTACATTCTGATAAAGGAAAACAACACATAAAGGAGAACTGGAAGGGAGTGTGGGGAAGGAAAGACAAATAGAATTGGTGGCATGGCATGGAAATGACTTGGAGGCCTGGATCCTGCTAAGGTAAGGTGAAAGCTCATTTATCAAAGTCTATTGGAGAATTATCAGGGGCTAAATCCAAAGTTAGGGGACTGGTGAAGGAAACTAATGGATGGTAAGAAGAATGTCCCATTTTATATCTGTCTATCTTGGAACAGAAAAGGCACTACTGTGTCAGCTCATGATGACTTTCTTTTCTTTTTGTTTTTAAAGTAATAAATATTTTTATTTATAGTTTTGGCTTCCAATTTTTATCCCTTGTATCCTCCCTCCCCTCCCTCTTCCCTGAGGTGGTAAGCAATCAGATAAAGGTTATACATATATGATTATATAAAACATTACCATAGTAGTAATTTTTTATAAGAAAATGAATAAAAGAAAAAAAGGAAAGAAAGTAGAAAATAGCATGTTTCAGTTTGTGTTTAATTAATAACAGTTCTTTCTTTGGAGGTGGATGTTATGTTTCATCAACAGTCCTTTGGGATTGTCTTGGATCATTGTATTGCTGAGAATAGTTAAGTCACAGTTCTGCATCAAATAATATTGCTGTATCTGTATACAATGTTCTCTTGCTTCTGCTCACTTCACTTATCAGTTCATACAAGTCTTTCCAGGCCTTTCTGAAATCATCCTGCTTGTCATTTCTTATAGCACAATGATTTTACATCACCATCATATTTCACAGCTTATTTAGCCATTCCCCAATTGATGGGCATTCCTTTGATTTCCAATTCTTAGCCAACACAAAAAGAGTTGTGATAAATATTTTGTGAAAATAGGTCTTTTTCTCTTTTGGGGGATGTCATGATGACTTTCAATGAAATTCAGCAAGAGAAAATAAAGTTGACACAGGAAAAAGTTCTTTGAGGCAAAATTTAAAGAAGACATAGAGTTTATAGTCTAGTAATTCCTCAAGGGCATGCTTCTACCTCTTTGCTATGCCTTTAGTACAGTGCTCTACTCTCTTTCCCTTGACTTTAGAGGTAGGACATCACCAACACACAACAACACATATATCCACACTAAAAATGACTGATCACATATACAGTTACCTACTTGACCACAGTCTGTGGTTTCCCAAGCACAGATCATGATGTTTTCAAAATATCCCTAAGTTTCTATGCAACCTCACTGCCTCATCCTAAGGCTCTTTGACTGATTAAATGGCCATCTCTCACTCTCCTATAAAAGTGTAACAGGTTCAGTTCTTAACCTGTGTGACTTTTTATTCATTTTCTCCTCTTCATGCTTTTCCTTCTGAACTCCCAGAATATCAGGACTTCTGAGAAGACAAAACATAAGGGTGCCACAGGTCTGTCACATCCAATCCAGGCTCCATGGACAGGCTCATCATTTCCCATTTCCTTTACCAAGGTGGGGACAACCTAAAAGGGGTATGGAATTGGGGGCATAAATTGTCCTCATTTGCTGTTTCCCTAGAGAGAAGAAGCAACAAAGTAATGAGCTAGACAGAGCTCAATGCAGAGGTATCTGGGGATGTAGTTTGGTATTGGTTGACTTGAAGAGTGTTGGACATGAAGTAAGAAAGCCTTGGGTTCAAATCCCACCTCAGATACTCTGTTCCCCATTGCTGTTGTTTGTCCTTCATTCTCAAAAAGGACTATGACATTAGAGTGATGTCATGACTTGTAATGAATTGGATTTCAGTGAGACAGGGCTGTGCAAAGTCACCAGTCTCCCTCTCTTCTCCAGAATCACCTGGGTCCAGTGGCAAGATATCTATATCAGGATGACTAGAAATGGCTCCACATGTTTAAGCCAATTGGGGTTAAGTGACATGCCCAGAGTCACATGGCTAGTAAGTATCTGAGTTGAGATCTGAACTCATGTCCTCCAAACTTTAGGGCCAGTGCTCTATATTGCCCAATCAAACCACAACCTCTCTAATCTTCAGTTTCTTCATCAATAAAATGAGAGAGTTGAATTTGGTGACTTTCCCTTTCTCAATCCACAATCCCATGAACCTCTAGGGAGGATTGCACTAATCTGTATACAAGAAGACCAAAAATAACAGGATACACAAACCTCAGGGGAGCATGAAAAACCTTGACCCACCCCAAGCAGGTGATTCCCTAGCCTGACTTTTCATTTGCTCCCTAATCCCAGAGCATTCTCCATTAAGGAGGTTATAAGTCAAACATTCATCTCTTCAGGTCATTCCATCTGCTGGGATGGAAAACAAATAGTCCCCTTTGCTATATACTAACATTTCCACAACTAAATGAAGAGTTATCAAAGTCTTATAAACAAGAGGCAGCTTAGGTGGTGCTAGACTTGGAGTCATAAAAATCTGAGTTCAAATCTTGCCACTTGCTTAGATATATGACCCTGGGCAAGTCATTTAACTTTGCTTATTTCATTTTCCTCATCTGTAAAATGGAAATAACAACATAGCATTCATCAAATGAGATAATATGTACTTTTCAAATTTTAAAGCCCTATATAAATGTTAGCTATTATTATTTTTATGAATCTGAGGATAAACTTGGGGCAAAGATAGTAGACAGGGATAAGGCTGTATATTTTAATTATAATATCATAATCACATATAAGGATATGGAAAGAGTAATAGGTTCAGCCAGCTACTGATGACCATTCTCAGGCTGATGGAGCTTTGTTATGTATTTTTTTGGGGGTATATCAGTGAACTAAACTGGAAATTGGGTGGAGCTCTGGCCAAGTGCAATATATGCTCAGAAGGGGTGAGGGCAGTCTAAGAGGAAACTGGAACCCATGAGATATACTGTGGAAAAATATGGCTGATGTCACCATGAGGCCAAGCCACAAAAAAGAGTCACGGGTAAGTAAATAGCCAGTCTATTAAATCACTAAATCACAACATCTCAGAGTTGGAAGAGATCTCACGGACTATTCTATCCAAACTGTCTCTCACCAAGGAGATCACCTACCAAATGACCTATAAGTAATAATTTCCCCTTCCCTTGAAGTCATCTACCAAGGTAACCTCAGAAGACTCTAGTCCTACAGTGCTTTTTCTTACATCCAACCCAAATCCATCTCTCTGAATCTTCCACTCCTTGTTCCTAGTCCTCCCTGGCCTCCTCCAATGAAGCTTAGGCAACACCCAGAGTCTGCACTGGGCAGTCATTTTTGATAACATTCTGAGTGTGCTTGTCTCCTATTATATAAATATGTTCCCCTTAAGTTTTCTTTTGTAAATAAATTCTTTCTTCATTCATTATGTCTTGGCTGTGAAGAGGAAGGAGAGAGCCTGGGAAGGGGGCTGAAACAAGAGCCATCCAAAAGATAAAAGTAGAAGCTAGGGTGAGAGATTCTAGAGGGCAGCATTTCAGACTTGAGATTGTTCTGGGCTTTAAGCCAGGAGAGTGGAAGCATCTGGGGACAGTTTTTCCCTTGGGGCAGCCCTGTGGGGAAGCTGTGGTTTGTCTAAGTGCCCTCACATACCTCCACTTCTTTTCTCCAAATAGCTCAGTACCCATTTCTATAAGTTTTTCTTCAATCTTGGGCTTGATTCTCTCATTTGAAACCTTCCCAAACTTCTCAAAAGACATAGCACAGTCACTGAAGTTCTTCAGTGACTTGAAGACAGTTGTAAAGTTGTCCACCCGGCCTTCTCTTCTCTAAACAGAATGATTCCAGTTCTTTCAGTCTCTTCTCATAGACTTGAGTCTTTAGGACTTTTCCCATATCTATGTCTTTCATCTGGCCACATTGCCCACATTTCTCCACCCTCATGCTACAAGACACAGAGTTGGCATGTGTTCAGATGAGCTTTCTCTCCAGTGCCTTCTTCCTTCCTCCAGGTTTCCTTAATATTGGTTGTGATCCAGAGAACCAAATGGGGCATATGTGCTCAAGTTCCCTTATAGAAGATACTGTATCTCTCCCCAAGCACCATCAGTCTAGAACATCTCAATAATGCCACCCAACTTAAATTCAATAATTCTAATTCTTCTAATAAATTAAACTGAAACTGGAGTCAGGTTAAGGGTATGAAGATGATAAAATCATAGATTGGAAGGTGAGTAGAGGCCATTGAGTCAAACTACTTTATTTTACAGATTACAAAATTGAGAGTCAGGGAAGTTATTGATTTGCCCAGGGTCAAACAGCTAAGCTAATCTTAGGATCACAGATTTTGATCTGGAAGGGTCCGAAAAGGCCTAACCTCCTCATGTTACAGATACTAAGGCACAGAGTAGGCTAGCTCAAAGTGGCACAGGTAAATAATAACAGTGCTCAAGGGACTTGCTCAAGGTAACACAAGTATTAAGTAGTGGGACCAGAATTTAAATTCAGATCCTTTGACTTTTATTATACTACACTGCTTTCTCCTTTAGAGAAAGGCAATAGCAACCACCCTATAAATTTTTGGGATACTCTACTGTCAGTCAATCCATCAGCCAGCTTCAGTGGTCAGTTCTGGGGATGCAGAGATTGTCTCCAGATCCCTAGAATCTTTCCTGAAAAAAACACATGTTGGAACCTAGATCATCCTGCACCTTGACCCCAAAGTCTTGGAGTGTCCAGGAAAGGAACTCAACTTTGGAATGTGTAAGAAAATATTTCCACCCCAACCTTAGGAAGCCCATAGAAGCAACAAATAGAAATGTAAATAGGACATTTCTGGGAACATCAGCAGTGTCCTCTGGACAGCAGGGAATAAACCTCTCCCTTGCCTTCATAGAATCGTGGTAGGTCAGAGCTAAAAGGAAACTAGTCTGACCCTTTCATCTTATGGAGAAAGAAATTGAAGCCTAGAGAGAAGTGGATTGCCCAAGGTCACACAGAAAGAAAGTGAGTCCTTTGGGAATTCGCCCACCAGATTACCTGAATTGAGTGGATGTGAGTGAATTCAAAGACCAGAGAAACAGAATGGGAACAGGCAGAGGAATCTTCAGTCAAATAATAAGAAGTAAAGAGGGGCTGGCTCAGGTCAGAAGAAGTGACCCAGGCTATTTGACACCTAGTCAATTAATAAATAAGAGTCCATTCACCTAAGTGAAAGCTGAACTAGAAGAGGGATTGTAGGGTTTGTCTTTCTACTGGAATAGCAAGAGAAGTTTGTTCTCCCTATCCAGTGGTCACTTGAAAGATACTCATTATGGGAGGCCATCCCAGGCTACTCACCTCCTCTTTTTTTTTCTTTTTTGTCCAGTAAAGTCACTTTGTCATTTCCAGTTCCTGCTCATCCCCACCCTCCAATATGCCTCTGAACTGGAACCAAGGCTACTGCCCTTATCCTTCAACCAGGTAAACTGAGTTAGGAAGGACTAGAGTAGGTTCTGTTCATACTGAGCTGAGACCCAGTCCTGTCTTCTAGGCTCAAGCTCTCAAGATCTGGTGAGGTAATGCTTTACAACATCCCCTCTTCCTCCAACCCTCTTGTTCCATGAGCCCAGCTGGTCTCGGCAGGAGGGAAATTTTCCTGGGAAAGGCCTAAGAGCAAGTCTAGACCTCTGGCCCACTCCCTTAAGGCCTGAATGTGGCGTGGGACAATAGGTTCCCACTGTACAACTGTGGCTCCTACTCTCCCACAGGCTCTAAGACTCCTGAGGGTTACTCCTTTCCGCTGTTCATCTCAGGGTCTCTGACTCAGGGACTGCTGCCTTAAGAATATCAACATCCCCCCCAGACATCCCTTACATTCACTCTGTACCTGGACATTTGCCAGAGGTTTTACAGCTAAGTGCAATTTGGGCTGGGAAAGTAGAGAGTTCACTGTTTCAGACCAAATGTAAACCAGACTTATCATGTCCTTCCCTTTAGCCCATGTGCCTCTGCCGATAGAAAACTTTCCAAGCTATACTCCATTAGATACTTCCTCTAGCACAGAAACCATGATTCTGTCATTTTCCTTCACTGGCTATGTTTCTCTTTTCCATTCCATATGGGCCTGGAGCATGAAAGGATATCAATTGAAAATGGACATGCAGGGGCAGCTAGGTGGTGCAGTGGATAGAGCACTGGCCCTGGATTCAGAACATGAGTTCAAATCTGGCCTCAGACATCTAACACTTACTAGCTGTGTGACCCTGGGCAAGTCACTTAGCCCCAATTGCCTCACCAAAAAAAAATGGACATGCTGACCTGTGTGACTTTGAAAAAGGATATGCGCATGGGCTGCTATGAAAATGACCATTATCATAGGTATCTCCCATGGTTCTGTCCCCAGCTCTCTGCTCTTCTCTCTATGTATTCTCTCCTCTGAATATCTAATTAGTTCCCATGAGCTAAAATATCATCTCCATGTAGATGATTCCTAAATCTATTTATCCAGCCCTATTCTCCAGGCTGCAGTCCTGCTTGGATGGATGTACCATAGGCATCTCAAAATGAAAATGTGCAAAATAGAACTCATCATCTTCTCCATTCAACCTGTATCTCTTCTCAACTTCCCTATTTCTCTTGAGAATATTTTCCAGAAATCCAGTATCTTCTAAGTCATCCTTTACTCTTTTCTATCCCTCATACCACCATCTCCCAATAGACAATCCATTTCAAAGTGTTATCAGTTCTATCTCTGCAACATTTCTCGCATTCGCCCCTTTTTTTCTTTTACTCTTTCCTTAAGACTACTGCTCTAGTTCAAGCACTAGTTCATCATTCTTTGAAATATCTTCCAAACTGGCCTTCCTGATTCCCAGTCTCTCCTCTCTCCCATCTATCCTTCACACAGCCACCAAAATAACGTTAAGGCATGGATCTGAACACAACATTCTTCTAACTCAAGAATCTTCAGTGGCTCTCTATTACCACTAAGACAGAACACCGACTCCTTGGCTTTGCATTTAAAGTCCTTTACATTCTGATTCCAGCCTACCATTCCTGTCTTAGTGCATCCTACTCCATTTCAGCCAAATTGAACTACTAACTAATTCCAAGATTGGAATTTTGTCTCCCATCTCAGTACTACTGCCCAGGTTGACATCTTACACGGAACATAGGTCCTCCCTGCATTTACTTCTCAAAATCCTTATCTTCGAGGCTCAGCTAATTCAAGATATCACATTTTAGGAGAAGCCTCCCCAGCTCTACCTCAAATTACCATGCATTCATTTATCTGTGTACCATACAGGTTGTTTTGTTTTTCTTTCTGTGCCCCCAGCCCCATGCCTGGCATTGTAGGGCATTAATAAATGCTTGTCAAAAGAATGCTGTTATTAAATACAGTTTCTCTCTGCCTGCCAAACCACAGAACAAAAGTAATTGAGGACAAAAACTTTACTTTTTGCCTTTGTATTCTCAATATCTAGCACAGTACCTTAATGTTTGTGTAATTGAACATAATAGGCACTTCATAAATGTTTAATTGAAGTAGTACATCCCACCCTCAACATTAGTCGTATGGCCCTGGGGAAGTCACTTTACTTTTCTAGGTCTCAATTTCCTCAACTCTAAAATGAAGGGTTTGAGGGACAGTGCAGAGAGTGCTGGACTTGGAGTCAGGAAAACCTGACTTCAAATCCTGCTTCAAACTGGTAGCTGTATGAACCAGGGAAAGTCACATAGTTCTTAGCCTTTGTTTCTTCTTCCATAAAATAAGGGGGTTATAGGGGCAGCTAGATGGCACAGTGGATAGAGCACTGGCCCTGAAGTCAGGAGTACCTGAATTCAAATCTGGCCTCAGACACTTAACACTTACTAGCTGTGTGACCCTGGACAAGTCACTTAACCCCAATTGCCTCACTGAAAAAAAAAAAAAGAAAGAAAAATAAGGGGGTTATACCAGAAGGCCTCTAATGTCCCTTCCAGCTCTTCAGTCTATGATTCTATATGCGTATAAAGGAAATAGAATATTGACCAGGTCATGGTAAATGCTGACTATACACTGGAAAATGTCATGCTGTCTCAAAAGCCATCCAGACAATACTTTGTCCAACCCCCATTACCACTCCATAATCTGAAGTGAGCAGCTAGGATTCCTTTCATAATTTGATCTTTAGCCAGTTCTGTGACATCCATTATCTATCTTGCTTACCTTTGGAAGTTCATAAAAGGATTCCTATTCACAAGTTGTCCCCTACCCCAAGGATCATTCCTAATTCAATGCTGTAATGGAAAAAGTATTAAAAAGCAATTACATCCCCAGTGGATAAGTGGTCAAAGGCTATGAAATACAATTCTCAAAAGAAGAATTGCAAACTCTGAGCCATATGAAAGAATGTTCCAAACCACTAAAAACAAGAGAAACGAAAAATCAAAACAACTCTGAGGTTTTGCCTCCCATCCAACAAATGGGCAAAGATGACAAAATATGTGAATAGTCAAATGTCTGGGGTCTGAAAAGGCAGGTATGCCAATGCAACTAATACAACATATAATATGCTCATACACTGTTGGTAGAGCAGTTGAGGGATTCAACCATCCTGGAAAGTGATTTTGAATTATGCTTTCAAAGTCGACTAAAACATCCATAATCCATAGTCCTTAGCCCAAGCACAGCTCTACATCATCATCATCATCATCTCCAGGGACTCCCTGTCACCTCCAGGATAAAATATAAAATCACCTGTTTAACATTCAAAGCACTTCAGAACCAACCTCCCACCTTTCTAGTCTTTTTATACCTTACCCACCCTTCCCCACTCCCAGCTCCTTTCATGTACTCTTTGATCCAGACATGCTGATCTCCTTGCAGCTACTTGAAATAGACATTCGATCTCCAGACTCCAAGCATTTTTGCTGTCTCTTCCTCATCTCTGTCTCCTGGCTTGGTTTGCTTCAAATCCCAATTAAAATTTCACCTTCTACAGTAAGCCATTCCCAATCTCTTTTAGTTCTAGTGTCATCCCTTTGTTGATTATTTCCTTTTTTTGTTTGTTTTTTGGTTGAGCAATGAGTGTTAAGTGATTTGCCTATGGTCACACAGTAAGTGTCAAGTGTCTGAGGCTGGATTTGAACTCAGGTCCTCCTGACTCCAGGGCCAGTGCTCTATCCACTGTGCCACCTAGATGCCCCAATTATTTCCTTTTTATCCTGCTTATAGCTTTTTTTCACACACTGCCTCCCCCATTAGACTGTAAGCTCCTCATGAGGGACTATCTTTTGCCTTTCTTTCTATCTCCAGCAAATAGCATAGTGTCTGGCATATGGTAGGTTCTTTATACCTGTGAGTCACCTGTTTAAATACTGAAAGAAAGGTCCCACCTATATCAAAATATCAATAGTATCACTTTTTGATAGTAGCAAAGAACTGGAAACAAAGTAGATGTTCACCAATTAGGGAATGCCTAAAACAAACTGTGGTATGTGCCTATAAGGAATATTATCACACCATCAAATATGACAAATAAGAAGAATTTAGCAATAAGCATAATTAGAAAAGCAACATACCCAATGAGTAGAACAGTTTCAAAAGAATGAACCTTAATACAACACTGACTGACCTTACCCATGGAAGAAAGTTGTAAAAATGTATCTTTCTTCTCTTCATTGAAGAGGTGTGAAACTATAGGTTAAGAATATGGCCTATTTTCAGATATAGGGAATATAATGGTTTCTGATGGACTGCTTTTTTCATTTCTTTTTAAACCTTTATTACAAGACATAGCTTTCTGAGATGGATGGTAGGGCAGTGCCTGTGATCAGGAAGACCTGAATTCAAATATTGCCTCAGAAACATACCAGCTGTGTGACCATGGGTGAAATACTTACTCTGATTATCTCTGTTTCCTAACTGTAAAGGAGGAATAATAATAGCCTCCATTCCCATTCCTAGGGTTGTTAGAAAGATAAAAAATATATATTTATAAAGTATATTATTTATACAGTATAATACTTCTAAAGTAGTACAGTGCCCATGCACGTGCTGTTGTTGAGTCATTTCAATTGTGTCTGACTCTCTGTTACCCCATTTGTGATTTTTTTTTTCAAATGTGTGTATACACATTTTTTTTTTGCAAGGCAGTGAGGGTTAAGTGACTTGCCCAGAGTCACACAGCTGGTAAGTGTCAAGTGTCTGAGGCCGGATTTGAACTCAGGTCCTCCTGAATCCAGGGCTGGTGCTTTGTCCACTGCACCACCTAGCTGCCCCATTTGTGATTTTCTTAGCAAAAATATTGCTGTGGTTTGCCATTTCCTTCTACAGCTCATTTACAGATGAGAAAACTAAGGCAAACAGAATTAAGTGACTTGCCTAGGGTCACACAGTAATTATAAGTGTCTGAAGCCAGATTTCAACTCAGTAAGTTGAGCCTTCTTGACTCCAGGCACTCTGTCCACTGCACCACTTAGCAGCCAATGTATATAGACATTTAGTTTGTTTTTTGTTTTGTTTTGTTTTTGCACAGGGCAATGAGGGTTAAGTGACTTGCCCAGGGTCACACAGCTAGTGTCAAGTGTCTGAAGCCAAATTTGAACTCAGGTCCTCCTGAAGCTAAGGCCAGTGCTTTATCCACTGCATCACCTAGCTGCCCCCCCCGCCACCTAGCTGCCCATAATGTGTATAGACATTTAGTAAATTCTTGTTTCCTTTCCTTTCCCTACTTCCTTCCCTCCCATCCCCCCCCCCCACTGTCTGCTTCCCTTCCTTCCATCCTTTCTGCTAGAGGGGGGAGAAATACATTTAGGAAAAAATATGTTAAAGCAAAAAAAAAAAACCCCAAACACCTCAAATCCTATATCCTTAGCAGAAAGGATGGCAAGAAAGGGGTACTCATAGCTAATAAGGTTTATTCTAAGCAACGTATTGACTGCAAAGATATTTTTCACCAGGTAATACCTATCTTTAACCCACTGTCAACTGATTTTCAAACTACCACAGATAGAACCTTATATACAATGCTATGAATCCCACACCACTTTAGAGAATAGCTGTTGGATCAAACATTTTGATCTTTGTGATTTATTCCACAAACATTTATTAAGCCCTTTTTTGTATGGGACACCTTGATAAATACTAGGAAGGAGAGCCACACATTTTAAGTAAAAATGGTCTATGCATTCACATGGCTTATAGTCTAGTAAGGAGGTAAAACACAAATCAAGATAACTAATACATAGCATACAAAATAAGCACATTACAGAGTTCTGAAACAAAGTACTACATGAAACCTAAGGGAGAAGGAAGGTTGTTACCCACTGAGAGGATTGAGGTATCATGGAAAGGGAGGGATATGAATTGGGATTTAAAGGGTAGATGGAAGTTCAATAAATGAAAAAGGGGAGGGAGAGGATTCCAAGCATAGGGACTCAGTAGATAGAGCACCAGCCCTAGAGTCAGGAAGACCTGAATTCAAATCTGACCTTAGGCACTTACTACCTGCGTGACCCTGGATAAGTCACTATTTGCCAGTTTCCTCATATGGAAAATGATCTGGAGAAGGAAATGGCAAACCACTCCAGTATTTCTGCCAAGAAAACCCCAAAAGGGCTCACAAAGAATTAATGTGACTAATCGACAGAATAAGAAAAAGGAGAGGAAGAAGTAGAGGAGGAGGAGGAGGAGGAAGAGGAGGAAGAAGAAGAAGAAGAAGAAGAAGAAGAAGAAGAAGAAGAAGAAGAAGAAGAAGAAGAAGAAGAAGAAGAAAAACACAAAGGCGATCTGGAAGGAAGAAACTAGAAGACTGTACAGGGAATGGCAAGTCATACAAATTTTGCTGAAGGATAAAGATTAACATCAGATAAGGCTGGAAAAGTAAACCTATATAACACAGATATATGGCATCATCCTCCAACCCACAGGTGACCATACACATACAGACAAAAAAAAAACCCCAACCCTATACCAATATACATCTTTCCTACTGATTCTACATATACAACATCTTTCATTTCTCATGCCCCTCTACCCTCCTCAGACTGACACTTCTCTGGTATGAGTCATCTCCTCACCTCCAAACTATTACATTAGTTTTCTGATCGGTTTATTAGCTTTCTGGAAGGTCTCCCTGCCTCAAGTCTCTCCCTACTATGGTCCATCCTCCATTCAGCTGTCAAATTGATCTTTCTAAAGTACAGGTCTGACCATGTCCCCATCCCCCATTCAATAAACTCCACTGATTCTCTAGTATTTCCAGGATGAAATATAAAGTCCTTTGTTTAACTTTTAAAGGCCTTCATAATGTGGCCTTATCCTACCTTTCAAGTCTTTTTTATATTTACTCCCCTCCACACTCTATAATTTAGTGATGCTGGCTTCCTTTCTTTTACTCAAACAGGACACTCCATACACTGTCACTGGTTGCCCCTCTTATCGAGAATGTGCTCCCTCCTCCTCTGAATCACCTGGCTTCCTTCAAGTCCCAGCTAATAGCTTACCCTCTGCAACAAGCCTTTCCCATCTACCTTTTTTTTTGTTGTTGTTTTGTTTTTTTTTTTGTTTGTTTTGTTTGTTTTGCAGGGCAATTGGGGTTAAGTGACTTGCCCAGGGTCACACAGCTAGTAAGTGTTAAGTGTCTGAGGCCGAATCTGAACTCAGGTACTCCTGAATCCAGGGCTGGTGCTCTATCCACTGCGCCATCTAGCTGCCCCATCCCATCTACCTTTAATGCCAACGTCTTCCCCGTGTTAATTATTTTTCATTTATCCTCTCTATATCTTGTTTGTACTTAGTTGTTTTCCATGTTGTTTCCCCAATCAGACTGGGAGCCTCTTCAGAGCAGGGTCTAGTTTTGCCTTTCTTGTTTTGTTGTTGTTTGTTTGTTTGTTTTAAGGTAAACAAGTTTAAGTGACTTGCCCAGTGTCATACAGCTTACTGTCTGAGACCAGACTGGAACTCAGGACCTCCTAACTGCAGAGTTGATGCTCTATTCACTGCACTACCTAGTTGCCCCGTTTGCCTTTCTTGCATCCCCAGCCCTTAGCACAGTGCCTGGCATGGAATTTAATTAATGCTTGTAGACCTGACCCTGCTCCAAACCTACAACTCCATACTGTCCCCATGATAAACTCAGTGAGGCTGACATCAGCTGAATCTAAAGCAATGGAGTCCAAGAAGAAAATCATCAGGCTGATACTACATTAAATTACCTGTGCAAAACTCCTAATACTGTAAGAAACAAAGAGAAAATCATCCTGTTAACCAGGGTATTTGAAAGTGCTGGTAGGGCCAGAGGCTGCACCCAAAGATAGTTTCGAAAAATTGGGGAATCGGGGCATTCTGGCAATATCTACGTGTGAACTATATACACCTCATCACCATCAATCAATAAATCAACATTTATTAAGTACCTACCAAGTAACCATGTTATGTGCTAAGTACTAAGGAAGATAGATACAAAGAAAGACAAAAGACAGTCCCTTCCATCGAAGAGCTCATAGTCTAATGGAGCTATCTATATACAAGACAAATTGGAGATAATCAATAGAGGGAAGGTACCAGAATTAAGAGGAATTGAGGCAGGGCAGCTAGGTGACACAGTGGATAAAGCACCAGCCCTGGATTCAGGAGGACCTGAGTTCCAATCTAGCCTCAGACACTTGATACTAGCTGTGTGACCCTGGGCAAGTCACTTAACCCTCATTGTCCTGCCAAAAAAAAAAAAATATGAGGAATTGGGAAAGGCTTCCTGTAGAAAGCTGGATGTTAGCCAGGACTTGAACCACCACTTTGAGATGTCTCTTAACCCCTTCTACATGTCCTCAAAGACCAAATGACCAAAAAAAAAAAAAAAACCAGCCAAAAAAACCCAATCAACCTGGCAATTAGCCACCTTCCTTTTGGAGCAACATCTATCAGTAACTATGTGTTTAGCTTTCAATCATTTGTTCTAATGTTGGAGAGAGAAGGAAGAAGAGAAAGAGGGAACAAATACTCAAAACCTCAAATAAAACAGAAATCCAGGGATTGGGATTTGATTTTTTAAGAGTCTAAATGGACTTCAATTCCTCTCATTTTGCAGATGAAGAAGGTGAGGCCAAGAGAGATAAGATGATCTACTCAGACCACACAAGGAACACACAGCAGAGCCAGATTTCAAACCCAGGTTTCCACCAGACCACACTACTTACTTAATTACTTACTTACTTACTTAATGGTTACTTGGTTTTGGAAAGTAAAGAGGCTCACAGACCTAAGGGACCTCAGAGACTATCTAGGCCAACCTCTTTTCTTTTCTTTTCTTTGCGGGGCAATGGGGGTTAAGTGACTTGCCCAGGGTCACACAGCTAGTAAGTGTCAAGTGTCTAAGGCTGGATTTGAACTCAGGTCCTCCTGAATCCAGGGCCGGTGCTTTATCCACTGTACCACCTAGCTGCCCCAACCACTTTATCTTCAAAGAGGAGGAAGCTGAGCCTCAAGGGAGGTTAAATGACTTGTACAAAGTCACATAGGCATGAAATGACAGAGATGGTATTTGAACCTCTGTCCTTTGATTTTAGATATGGGCATCTGGGTGGCACAGTAAATAGAGAACTGGATTTGGAATCAGGCAGACACATCTTCCTGAGTTTGAACCTGGCCCAGACACTTAGTAGTTGTGTGCCCTTGGACAAGTCACTTCACCCTGTTAGCCTCAGTTTCCTCATCTATAAAATGAGCAGGAGAAGGAAATGGCAAACCACTCCAGTATCTTTGCCAAGAAAACACCAAAAGGGGTCACAAACAGTCAGACGTGACTGAAAAACAACTGAACAACAACAACCACTTCTGACTCTAGGGCCAATGCTCTTTCCACTGTATCACACTGTCTCCTCTCTCTCAGTGATTTTTTTTTTCTAGCTAATACTAAGGATTACATTTTCTGGACACAGATGGGCTAACAGCAAGGAAAGTGACACAGAAGTATCCTGAGACATACAGAAAAGTCACCCCAGATTTAAAAATCTGAAAACAATAAGTCATCTATTAGATAACCCATTTACTGATATTCAGAAGTTAGTGGCTTTACAAATTCCTCCAGGAGCCCTCCCCTCTTCAGGCTGATTAAAAATAAATTGTTACGTCATTTCGGAACCTGGGACTTTCCCCATACCATCCTCCTGGGTGGACAGTTACAGAGCCCAGTGGGGATGGAACATTGTTGGATGGACAAAGGAAGAGATATAGTGAATCAAAAGACATTAGGGCTTCCCTCCTAGAAGCTTGAACTGATACCCATTAACCAAGTGTTCACATGAAGCTGTCCCTTAAGCATCACTCATCACTTGCCTTCTAGATCCTTCTTTATCCTGGGCTAACCTAATTCTTGGAAAGGAAACCCAGACCCCAAATCATTCTCTCATATGGTTCCCTCTCCTTTTCCTTCTCCTTTCCCTCCTGGTCTAGCTTATCCATCTTTATATTCTTAATTTTTAAAAAGGTTATACCCACCCCCAACCCCCTCCCTCAAGAAGGAACAAACAGCAATATCCTGAGTTCCTTAGCACTCTGTCAAGGGGTTGTCAGGAATGTCAAGATCACCCTGGGTTTGTTCTGAGGAAGGGCATCCCAACCCATCCCATGCCATGCCATCCCATGCCGTGCCATGCCATCCCATGCCATCTCATCCCATGGCTACCAATTAAACTTCTCTATAGAAAAGACTCTATGTTGATATTCTCTCTGGTTCATACTCTTCCCACTTTTGTTCCCTCACTGGCTTGGTTCCTTGTTTTCTTCAGGTCACTGACTTGGCCTCAATACCCCAATCAGCCCGTCCTGTCCTGAGGCAGCTCCCGTAAAATCTCACACAGACCTGCTCTGTCCGGTATTTAGAAAACTGTCTCTGTCAGGGATTTGGGGTTTGTTTTCTTAATTAACTGAAAACGCTAACATGGGAGCACAGCAGCTGGTAGGGGCCTGGCCTTGGGCGGCTGCTGTAAAAAAATTCTTGCTTTGAAATCTGGAACTGTAGTTCTTCCCCCCCCATGCCCCACACTGGATGTCAAAACAAACACGGACACCCGATCAGGTGGTACAGAAACCGGAGCAGGCTCAGATTACAAAGCGAGCGATAGATTGAGCCGCAGGACAGTCTCGAACCCAGACATATGGTAAGGTTGTGCTTTCCCCCGAATGGCATGGCCACTGCTGGGATTCAGGGCCTAAGAAGAAAGATACACTGGAATGGAGGCATAATATGAGAGGCAACGTTCACAGGATTCTCCCTTGAAGGGTGTTTCCAGCCCTATCTGTGCCCATACCTTGGCTCATACTAGTTACTAAAAGCAGTAGTAAGGAGAAACAAATAGAAGAGGAGAAGAGGAAGAGGAGGAGGAGGTAAAATCAGAAGAGCCATGGAATATTATTGTCTAGGGTAGTAATTAAATTTCCTACCGCCTCCATTCCCATGACAAAGCAGTTCTCCATTACCCTGTTTTCAGGCATGGGGAATAGTTGGGTGTGGGGCCTGGAGAAAAATCAGAATCTGGAGGGAGTTCTGGCTCTAAGTACAGTGGCATCGAGTGGTATGTCCACAGCCAAGACGACTCATGGAGTGGTTGGACTTTGCAATAAATATTGCTTTTCTTGGGATAATCTGGCCGCTCATTCTACTTGACCTCTGGGACTGGAATGAGAGGCTGGTAGTTCAGTGGCAACCAGAGAATCACTAATATTTGAGGGAAAGACACATACACTGTCCACTGACCTATCCTATTATCCCTGGGGTAAACACCACACCAAGAGGTACAACGACTCAAAGAGTAAGTCAAGGAGGAGTTGGGGCTAGAACTTGGGGCTCCTGATTCATAGTTCCTTCTGCTTCCCTCACTTAAACTGAATATTCCATTCAGACTTTGCAGGCAGGGGGCATCTCATACCTGAGATATGGGGGACAGAGTGCCTCAAAAAGATGTTTGCCCCATACCCTCCTTAACTTTGCCAATCATCAATCACCTCTTTACCCATCCTTCTAAATGTAGCCCCCTATACTCTGTAAGAACAGCAAAGGAGAGGAAGGTTGATGCTGCTTGCCCGGGGTGAGATCAGGGTAAACCACTCTTCCCACAGCCAGCTAAATACATTCTCAGAATGACTGGCTATTAGAGCGCCTGAGAGCTGAGGTCACTGGTGCTCTTTCCCCTCATGGAAAAGTCAAGCAGGGTAAACTGTTCCCCATGTTACTCCTAGACATGTGCTGTGCTGGTGGCGGGAGGATCCACAGCATGTCCAAGCAGTGGCATGAGGAGGGGTGGGGAAGGTCTAGAGATCAGATTCTCCCTAGTGTATCAGTGACCCGGGGATCTTCCTCACATATCTCATCTCCCACCCATGTAATTAAGAGAGCTTCTCAAACCTCCTTAGGGCACCAAAGCATTGCTCCCAGATGGGGGTAAGAGGCATCTATGTTTTATTGCCCTTCGATAGAAATAGTTTTCTCACTTGGCCACAATTTATCAAGTTCACTGCCCATATTAAATTGGTCCCTGGTTCAAATGAGCCATACCTCCCTTCTCCTCAGCAATGGAGGGGGTGGGGAGAGAGGGTAAGAGGTGGGAGGGGGGATTTGTCTGCCTTGGGGGGGGGGACGGGCACTTAAGCTCTCTAACTAGGCTGAAACTCCAATCTCCCCGGCTGCTCACCCTTCCAGCCTCACTCTTCAAAACAGCAAAATGCATTGAGCCCCCCAGTAGTTTCTCAAATCACGGCCCAAATTTCCTTCTCCCAGGCTGGAGAGAGAAAGCAATCTTTCCTAACTTCTCTTCACCCCCTTAAAAACTTCAAGTGCTTCATTCTCCACACTCCCCTCACCACCCCCCAACACACATATACAATTTAGCACTAGGGTCCCAGCACCTTAACACTTAATTCCCAGTCTTGTTGATGGAAGCCACATTTAAGGCTGCAGACATCACATTACTCCCCTGCTCCTGATGTCCCCAGATTTCCAGTCCCCTTTGAAAGTCCTACTCTCCCATTGTACTTGCGGGGTTGCACCGCCTCACACACACAGACACACACATACTCACACACAGACTCTCTCTCTCTCTCTCTCTCTTTCACACACACACACACACACCCTTCAACTAATAACAAGAATGCTGTCTGCAGAGATGATGAACAAGGGCAAAACCCGAAATCCTCCACTCCAGGAGGAGGAGAAGGAGGATGCGACTTGGGGGTTTCACTTACCAAGTTCATCCAGCTATTTCCCAACTTTCCTTTTACAGATCCTGAGCTCAGTCTTTAAGAATGGCCATCTTGTGTCCAAGAGCCAGAGCCTGGGGGCGGAAGCTCAGGGCAACAGAGCAGGGGTGGGGTAGGGGGGTCCTTCCGAAGGCACCGATGCATGAGGATGTTCTGCTCGGACTCGGGCCTGCGCCCCCCACACAAACTCGCCCAGGCAGCCGCTCCTTGCTCTTTCCAATGTCCCTGCTCTAACCCAGAACAGCCGGGGGAGGCAGGACTGGCTTGCTACTATGTAAGCTACTGCCTTTCCTTAAAGAGACAGCTCCCCCGAGGGGGCGTGGGGAGAGAGAGAGAGAGGAGGAGGAGGAGGAAGGAGGGTCCCTTCTCTAGGGCAGGGTTTCTTAAACTTTTTCCACTAGCGACCCCTTTTCGCCCCCCCAAGAAATTTTTTCGCGACCCTGCGATATATAGTTATATAAAATAGGTAAGCATAACCTTTTACTGTTGCCTAATTTTTCGCGACCACTCCCCCCCCCCACCGCATTCAGTTCCCATATGGGGTCGCGACCCATATTTGAAGAAGCTTCAACTCTAAGGAAAAGGAACAGACTGAGAAAAGGACAGACTCGAGGGATCTCTGGCTCTTTCTGCACTCATTATGGGGCAGGGGAGATTGAGCAGCTCTCTCTAGGTGTACGGGGCAAAGTTTGGCCACACATGCAGCCTCCCCACCTGCTTCTGTCCGGTAAGGTGCCCTATGCCATATCAGCAATCAACAAATATTTGAATGTCTGCTCTGTGCCCCGGCACAGAGAGCAATGCCAGGGTGCCACGGAGGATGTGAAGAATGCCACATGGCCCTTTCCCCCACTTCCCCTCCCCCCGAAAAAACCATATAGTCTAGTTGAGGACATAAGACATATGTATACACATCCTATGATGTCTAATATATTTTAAAACCTTTTTGAAAATAAACTTTTATTGCTATCTTTTGTTTTGACATTCTCTGTACCCTCCCCAGCCTTCAGAAAGAACCTGTCTGATATTGTTAGTTATATTTTTGTTAAGTGTCCAATCAGTGGAGAGAAGAGGGCACAGCAGCAGCCCGGCATCTAGCAATTCTGCCCACTAACTGGTAACATAGAAATTCCTTATCGAATTCCAAAGTATGCATCTTCCACCCTTGTCCCCAAACTCATTTCTCCCTATTTCCTGCGCTACTCACCATGTCCTTTCTCCAACACTTCTTGTTCTGGCCCACTTCATGCTCCCAAGATTCCAATTCCTACGGTTGTTCTTTTCTTGCCCAGTTTCCACTGCTGACTGACTCTTTCAGTCCAGCAGGTGAATACCAGTAGTCAGGCAAGAATTATAAACTGATTTTTCACAGCTGGTGTATGTTAAACATTCTGTCTGGGATGGTCAGCTCAGTTAGTTAAATTACAGTGCTAATGAGGCCAAGGTTATGGGTTAGATTCCCATATGGTCCAATTACTCTCAAATGGAGAAAAAACTTCTGTTCCATAGACAGCTACAGTTCGTGGTCCTAATCCCAGTCAGTCACTAGAACGGAGGGGTATTTAGATAGCACAGCAGATAGAGCACTGGCTCTGAAGTTGGGAGGATGCTAGTTCAAATCTCACCTCAGACATTTACTATAACTGTGTAACCCTGGCAAGCACATTGCTTTAAACCCCCAGGACCATATGCAGTTGTTTTGATATATATACATACATACATACATATAGATAGATAGATATATACACACACATATATGTGTATATATATATATATATAGTCCTTCACTAGAAATATTTTTTTAGTTTTTAGTGTATATATAAACACATACATATACATATACATACATGTATGCATACATGCATACATACATACACAAACAACAACATTAGGGGAGATAGAAAAGAGGGTAGGTCTTTGAATCTTTGCATCACAATCTGGAAAGATTGTTTTTGGTGTTGTTCAGTCATTTCAGTAATATCCAACTCTTCATGACCCCATTTTGGGATTTTCTTGGCAAAAGATACTTCAGTGCCTTGCCATTTCATTCTCCAGTTTATTTTACAGATGAGGAAACTGAGGCAAACAGAGTTAAAGGATTTATCCAGGATCACACAGCTAGTAAGTGTCTGAGGCTAGATTTGAACTGTGCTCTATCCCCTATGCCATAGAGACTGTCTTAATCTAAGCCCTCTCATTTTAAAGAAGAGGAAACTGAAGCACTGAGAGGGGATGTAGTGTGCCCTACATCACATTGCTAGCTAATGTTAGTGCAAAGACAAGAACAAGGTCTATGTAATTCTGCTACAATCTACATCTATAGCCACTGATGGATAAATACTCAGGATACAGCCTTGATGGAGGTGAGTCAATGAGGGACAATTTATTCCTTACAAACTATTTCATTTTTCATTGCACGCATCAAATCCTAATTTTCCCTGAAAATAATACAAACTTACATAACACCCAGAGGAAGGTAATTCAATCTCCAGCTCTCCAAATTGAACCACTTTTTATAGACCAAGACATGCAATAACCCCTCAAGTGACCTTTTTAATGCCATAAAGGTACTATTGGGCTGGAATCTACATTGGTAAAGCAATGTGTATTTTTTCAAAGTCTCTTCAGATTCAGATACTTTCATCTCATTCCAAAAAACCCTTTAACTAAGTATTCACCTGAGAGTGGGAGAAATTGGTAGTAAGGGTAGAGATTCAAGAACAACTCAGCCCTAAGTAGGGATTTGCTCAAGTATTCCAGACTTTCTAGTGACTGTATATAGTTTTTAATGTGTCTGTCTTGAGATTCTGAGGAGGCTTAAACATGCAATCCAACCACAGTTGGATCAAAGGTAAAATCTCCCTGGTGAAAGAAATCTCCTTAGAAATTTTTCAGATTTTAGTGAGGAATCTGACCCTGGGCCTCTCCAAAGAACAAAAGTTTCCACTACGGCAACAAGAATGTTAAACATGACTAAAAAAAAAAACTCAGTAAGAAACTGAGACCATGAAAATTTGTAAGCTAAAAAAAACAAAGGTAATTCCCTGGTTCTTATCCAGATGCCTTGTCCTGTTCTTGGCCATCAGAGACAGTACTAGATGTCTTCAGGACAAACACAAACTCATTAAATGTTGAATCAAAACATTAAAGGACTACACTTCTCTCAAGAAATTAGTGGTACCATAGTCTCTGAACCTCTCAAAAGATACTGTCAATGTTCTGTAATTCCATGAGGAAGATGCCCTTTTGCAAAATAGAAAGCAATGCCTTGAACTGTAGCAGAAAAGATTTAGATTAGACACCAAAAAGAACTCTCTGGCTATGAGATATATGGAGTAGAACTGGGAATAAAGGAGAAGGGCATCAAGAATACATATAAAACAACATGCCAACAAATGAATGCAGTTCAAACTAAGTGTGTAAATGCTGAAAAGATACAAAGGAAGGGTATATTCAAAATTAGTTAAGTTGATCATGGAAGGCTTTTCAGGAGAGGTGACTTTTAAGCAGTTTGAAAAAAATGACAGGAAAATGATACGCAGAAAGAAAGGGAAAGGTCATTCTAGGTGGAGAGACAAGCTTGAATAAAAGTTTGGAAGTAAGAGAGTTTTATGAGGAAGAGATACAGAAGAATTTACTTAGCTAGAGAAGATAGTCTAAACTACAGTGTCATAAAACCCATTTCAGATCACTAGATAAGGAGAAGGAGAAGCACAAGTATGACTGTTCTTGAAGCTCATGCTAACTATAGATTAGATTTGACAGAAGAGATTACTGGGCACCATCATAGCTGCCTACACTGTGAGAAAAATGATTATTTCTCTCATATTAATAGCCAATTATTGAAATAGGACCAAGGTTTTTCCCCTTTTCCACTTTCTCTTTCAGAAATCAGCCCCTGTAGGTTAGTCAGATAGCTTTTGCAGGGCTGACAATGAGAGGGAAAATTCAAATCTGTTCAAAAGGTAAAGAAATTTTAGTTTAGGTGAATAGGTGGATTCCAGCCCATTGTATTTTACTCAGATAGGTCTGGGAAAAAGTGGATTCTCTATTTTTCTAGATTACTCTAGACTCGGTGACATGGGTATAGATTAAATCTTTTTGACCAACACTGAGTGATCAGATTCACGGTTCCCCAGACCCTTTTGAAAATAATTCCAACTCTCATTATAATATTCATTCTCTCAATTAACTTGTTAACTAATCAGAGTTGATTGCCATCCTCAGGAGCACCCACTCTTCCAAGGGCATATAAACACTGAGTGTGTTCCATGAGGGATCTTTAGCATTTGAGGGTGTCACTGATCCTTTTATTAATTATTGCTAATATGATTAATATAATGATTAATGACCCAGAAACTATGTCTCTCACACTTTTTATACATCACAATTGGGAAGTGTTCTAATATGAAATCAATATATAGGAAGTCAACAAGTGAGAAATGGATTTCATATTAGTATGCATACTCAAAGAAGAATGGGCACATCTTGAATAAGCCCAGCTACTAAGGAGTGTCCAGGAGGTTATTCCCTTAGTCTGAGTTCAGGGATGTTTACTACACTATGAAAAAAGGAAACAATGCAAATTACCTGCAGAGTCCATGGATACAGCCCAGAAAGCCCTTTAAGGAAAGTCTCATCTTAAAAAGCTTATCTGTCTCTTCACTCATGTGGATACCACCCTACTTCAGATCAACATCATCTGTCTAATGAACTACTGAAATAACTTCCTAATTGGTTTCCCTACCTTAAGTTTTTCCCTTTCTCCAATAAAGCCTCAACATAGTTGCCAAAGTGATATTTCAGAAACAGGGGACTGAGGAATTCTGGTTCCCTGCTTAAGAACCTTCAGTGATTACCTCTTGCCACTAGGATCAGACACAGACTTCTGTTTGGCATGTGAAGACCATCACAACTGGGTTCCAACCTACTATAATAGTAGTCATCACATGGAGCATTTACAAGGCCTGAGACCTTGCCATTTCCAATGACATAAAGTGTTCTGGCTGGGCTATTTCCCATAGAATGTTGAGCCTGTGCCCTAGACATGCTTTTCTGAGACATGTTTTGGTCTTTAGGTAAAAGGAATAAACAATGAAAAGCTTCTGATTGGTTTCCCAAGTGCTACCTCTCCTTACCTCCCACCCCCATGATGGCAGGATAGATCAACGTCCACTCTGTAGACTTTATTTTTCTTCTTTTCTTGTTTATATGCAAAAATATTTTAAACATTCTTTTTTATTGAGTTCTAAATTCTCTTCCTCTCTCTCCCATCCTTGAGAAGGCAAACAATTTAATATGAACTATACAATGAAGTCATAAGAAGTCATAAAAACATATTTCCGTATTAGCCATGTGACAAAAGAAAATGCAAGCTAAAAATAAAACTCAAGAAAAAGTGGAATAGATGAGGTACACAATACACGGTAGCAAATGACCATAGTAATCTAATGTTTGATAAAACAAAAGATTTTGGGACAAGAACTCATTATTTGACAAAAAATGCTGGGAAAACTGCAAAGCAGTTTGGCAAAAACTAGGTATAGACAAACATCTCACACCAAAATAAGGTAAAAAATAGATACATGATTTAGACATAGTGATATTATAAACAAATTAGGGGGACATGGAAAATTTTAGCTGTCAAATCTATGAACAATGGGATAATTTATGACAAAACAAGATAAAGAGATGATCATAAAAAGTAAAATAGATAATTTTGATTATGTTAAATTAAAAAGGGATTGCACAAATAAAACCAATGCCACCAAGATTAGATGGAAACCAGAAAGCTGGGGAAAAGTTTTACAAGTTTTTCTGATAAAAGCCTCATTTCTCCAAAACTATAGAGAATTTGGTTTTTATTTTATTGAGATAACAGTTCAGAGATATATATTTTCCCTAAGTATTTCTTTGGCTACATACCATAAATTTTGATGTGTTGTCATTCTTTTTAATGAAATTATTGATTATTTATATGATTTGCTCTTTGACCCACTCATTCTTTAGGATTCAGTCATTTTATTGTTCTTCCATGATATGTGAATTGTTTCTTTCTGGTTGTTCACAATATTTTCTCTTTGATGTTGGAGCTCTGGAATTTGGCTGTCATATTCCTGGGAGTTTTCATTTGGAGATATCTTTCAGGTAGTGATCAGTGGATTCTTTCAACTTCTATTTTACCTTAAGGTTCTAGGATATCAGCACAGTTTTCCATGATAAATTTCTTGAAATCTGATATCTATGCTCTTTTTTGGATCATGACTTCAGCTACTCTAATAATTATGAAATTATCTCTCCTTGGTCTATTTTCTAGGTCAGTTATTTTTTTCCAATGAGATATTTCACATTTTCTTCTCATTTTTTCATTCTTTTGATTTTGTTTTATTGTATCTTGATGCTTCATGGAGTCATTAGATTCTACTTCCCCACTTCTAGTTTTTAAGGATTTTTTTTCCTCAGTGTGCTTTATGTCCTTCTTATTCCATTTGCCCAATTTTTCTTTTTAGGGAGTCTTTCTCTTCAGTAGATATTTGTGCTTCCTTTTACCATTTTATTAATACTGGGTTTTAAGCAAAAAGAAAAAAAATAGGTGCAGCTAGGTGGCACAGTGGATAGAACACTGGCCCTGGAGTCAGGAGGACCTGAGTTCAAATCCGACCTCAGACACCTGACACTTACTAACTGTGTGACCTTGGGCAAGTCACTTAACCCTCATTGCCAAGCAAAAAATAATACTGGGTTTTAAGGTGTTATTTTCTTCGGTGTTTTTGTCTCTTTTACTAAATTCAACTCTCTTTTCGTAATTTTCTTCCTTTGCTCTCATTTCTTTGCCTATTTTTTCTCTACCTCTTTTATTTGTTTTTTTTTTCTTTTTTTTAGTAAGGCAATTGGGGTTAAGTGACTTGCCCAGGGTCACACAGCTAGTAAGTGTTAAGTGTCTGAGGCCGGATTTGAACTCAGGTACTCCTGAATCCAGGGCCGGTGCTCTATCCACTGCGCCATCTAGCTGCCCCTTATTTGTTTTTTTAAATACTTTTTGAGCTCTTCCAGAAATTCTTGTTGTGTTTAGATTCAATTCACATTTTTCTTTGATTCTTTGTTTGTAGCTGTTTTTGACATCACTGTCTTCTTCTGAGTTTGTGTCTCATTTTTCCCTGTTGCCCTAGTAAATTTCTATGATCAGGTTCTTTTGTTGTTCTTTGCTCATTTTCCCAGCCTTTTTCTTGATTTGTAATTTTACGTTAAAAGTTGGGCTATGATTTCTGGGTGGAGGGGACACTGTCCAAAGTTTAAGGTTTTTTGTGCTTCTATTTTCAGAGCTAATTCTGGGGGCCTGCATTTTTTTGGTACTTCCAGGATGAAATGATCAAAGGAGAAGTGTGGTCACTTTGCTCTGGTCTTTATCCAGGAAGGAACCTTGTTTTTCTGTAGCCACTGTTGTGAGCACTCCTCTTGGCCCTGGAACTATGACCAGGTAGCCTATTCTCTTTTAGACAGAAGTACTAGTGTTCCTTTCTTCATTGGAACTGAGACCAGGGCCCCAACTACCTTGTGAGAGACCACAAGCATTCTTTTGCACCCTGGAATGGTGACCAGGGCTCCTGCTCCCCTTTGGGCACAAACACTAGTATTCCTCTTTTCCCTGGGACTGCAACCCAGAGCTCTATATGGGCAATGCAACAGAGTCCTGAACCCAGTGCCAGCAAAAGATCCCCTGTAATCTCTTTCTGATGAGTTTTCCAACCCCTTTATTATGTGAGTGTTAACAGGTCCTGAAGCTGATATTGCCACTGTCACAGCTACCACCAAGACCTGCTATTGACATTGACACTGAGTAATCTGTGCTGCTCTCAGGCCCCATTCACCACCCTAGTGTGACAAGACTTTTCTACTGATCTCCAAAGTTTTCTTCAGCTGGAAAATTGTTTCAACTAGACATTTTGTTGGCTATGCTGCTCCAGAGTCAATTGAAGGCATTATTTTAAAGTGGTTTGGAAGGGAATTTGGGAGATTTAAGGTGGGTTTTTGCCTCTATTCTGACATCTGGGTTTTACCACCCACTTTATAGACTTCAGAGAAAACTTCCCTCATTTTTCTCTTCCTCTCTTAATGAGTGGCTTGAGGCTCTGATAGCTTTTCCTTAGAATTCACGTGAAATATTGGGAGATTTCTTCTTCCTTAAGCAAATGTAGCAGCTGCTTGTACATGGCAGTAAGATTATATACTTGTGTCAATGAGCCTGAGACTAGACTTCAAGTCTTTTGCTTCCTCTTTTTGTGTACAGGTGACTAAACAGAAATTCTAAGATGATTGCTTCTGGTCTTGGCAACTATCTTGTGGATTTGAGAAGTCCAAAGTCATGAAGGGAGGGGTCCAGTGACTAGCAGTTTCAACAACATCCTTCTTAAAGGAGAAGATGACCAGCATCAAAAGAATGAATCCTACCCATGCTCTGGATTGACATAAGATAAAATAGACCTTAAAGAAGGACAGTACAGAGCTGAGTTGAAATTGAAATACCTATTCAGCAGTCCCACAATATGTTTCATGTTTTATAGCTTGAAGTATTGACCTTGTAGGAAAATATAATAGGAGTCATCAGTTACTTTTTCATGTTTGTCTATGTACCTATATGAATCTTTTGTGTTTTAAACCCATTTTTAGTAGAGGAAATAAATATCAATCCTATACCTGATCTCCTTTGTAAATAGAAAACCTTTCTAGAAGGGATTATATTCATCTCTTTTCAGGAGACACTAAACAAGGGCCAAACCCAAGCTTTATTTAGGGGATTATTCCTATAGTTCTACTTTGAGGAGTCAGGAAAAGTGAGCCAAAGAGAGAAGAGTCTGACTCCCTTTTTAGAGGCCAGACTCCTCCAGGACTAACTGTGAATATGAAGAACAGATGCATCTTAATGGGAGAAGGTGCCTCAGCCACCCCTCCCCCAACCTATGAATTGTTACCTTGAAGATTCTATCCAGGAAATTATTCCTTTTTGGAAACCCCAAGTGTTCAAAGATCAACTGAGTTTATTTGCATTCTTTTAAAAAAGTAAATCTTATTTTATTTTGAATTCAAATAAAAACCATATACACATACGAAATATCCACAAAGTAGAACAGAAAAAAGCAGATTGTTGTGAAACTATGTCTCCCTTATAGACAGCTTGCTTTAAAAAATACACAGTAAATTCAATGTGTTCCTTTCAAATCTGGCCTGCCTTCCTGTGCTTCCTTCTGATATATTCAGTTTGCTTTTTTGCATTAAAAAAACTGCTTCAATAATCATCTTTTATTTCTTTTCCTTTTTTGGCAACCTGATAGCTAAATCCCTCTCCACCCCTTACTTTGAGTCACTTACCTTCAAATAAAAAAAGAAAACCAAATTTTTTATAACAAATTTGCATGGTAGGAAAAAACATACATTTGCCATGTTCAAAAATATATATCTAATTGTGTACCTTGAGTTCACCTTCCAGGAGGTGGTTAACATGCTGTCTTATTTGTCCTCTGAATTCATGATTGGTAATTGCACTGATCAGATTTCTTGAAACTTTCAAAGTTGTTGTTCTTTCCAACATTGTTGTTGTATAAATTGTTCTACTGCTGTTCATTTCACTCTGCATCAGTTGATTCATTTTTTCCTAAGTTTCTTTGAATTGGTACCTTTTGTTATTTCTTACAGGAAAATCATATTCCATTATGTCCATATACCATAATTTATTTAGCCATTCACCAATTCATGGGCATCTCTTTTGTTTCAGTTTTTGTACACATTCTTTTAAAAATAGAAGATGACTTGATTGTTTATCCCATTAGTAGGTGAGTTCAGACCTTGATTCACAATGCTTTATGTAATTTTGCAAGGATTCATTGGAGAAAATAGGGTGCCCCATGTAGGGGTATACTGGTTCATATTTAACAAATACTCCCTTAAAAAAGTACATTTGACACACTTTGAAATGCAATCTCCATTATTAATATTTTTTCACTCATTTTCATAAGTCTAGATAATTATCGCAACAATAAACCATGATCAGAATTATAATGTTTGCCAATTTTTGAGGGGCAAATGCTCACTCTAAAAATGTAATAATTAGCACCGGAGAGCCAGTTCAAGCTTGCTCCAGCACACTACTGGTCCTGTGTGATGCAGGAACTCCACTTTACATTTTACACAAGAGGAAACTGAAGCAAACAGAGGTTAAGTGACTTGCCCAGAGTCCCACAGCTAGTAAGTGTCCATAATATTAGCACATAATAATAATAATAATAATAATTTAAAAATAGCACATACATAATAATAGCACATATGTCCCAGGCTTCTTGTGAGGATTAAATGAGATAATAATTTTAAAGCTCTTAGAATAGCACCTGGCACACAATAAGTACTATAAAAAGTTAGTTATTAATATTATTATTCTTTTCAGACTGCCAATTTGTGGATTTGTTTTGCTTGAATATATGATTTTATATAAAGGTGGATATTTGGGTGTTTGTTTTTTGAGAGGTCAAAGAGTTATACTGGAGAGATAATTTTGGAGGATGAGGGGAGTGATAGTGATAACAAAAAGAAAGGAAATAAAATACAGTAATAAAATATTTATAAACTATACAGAAGGCAGAAGCAAGTTCAGAAAGAAATAAATATGACAGCAATAAAATTGCTGTGTTAAATTTATTATATATCTATAGAAAGCTGTACACAATGGAGCTGCATGGTCTCATATGCAATTTTTTCTCTTCAATATGTATTAAGTGATCATGTTTGTTGATAACTGTCAAATTCAAAATAAAATATTAGAAGAAAAAAATGAATTGTCACATGAACTCTGTTGAACACACTTTAGTGCAAGGCATTTTGGAAGGCAGGGGAGTGCAAGCATTCTAAAAGAAGATACTTGAGACTCCTTACTTAGGTCCCTTGAGAAGGTTCTAAAATTGGAGATATGGACAAATGTGCCAAATACAGCCAAGTTGATTTATTGAGGAAGCAAATACTTAGTCAACAGGAGAGTGTAACTGGAGCAAATTTATGAGCAGGCACAGGGATAGGTCTGTACTCTGGCTGCTTCTGCAGATTAAGGGCAGGCACAACCTGAGGCTTCTGGATTATACCAATGTGCCATTTCTACCCATCCCCATGAAAGGGATGTAATGAATATTGACCCTTCTCATGGGGAGTGGGGAACTTCTGTCAAAGAGGATTGGCCACTGAACAGAGAGAGTTTCCTATGGAGTAGAATTTAAAGGTAGGGACAGCATCTGTTCTCATTATCTTCCTTTTTTTCCAAATTCATGACACAGTCCATGATGAGCTCACCATTTAACTTCTCTATCAGAAATAGAATGGGATTTCTACTTCCCTTGGCACTAAAACAGTTATTATTGCATGACATCAAGAACGTGGGGTTGTTTGGGTGAGCTTGAGAACGGACTTTCAATCTTTGGCTGCCTCTTTCATTTCTTTCCTGGAAAACAGCTAAATGAATGACAATCCTGAGAGATGAACCTTGAGTCTTGTGGTTACCTCAGTAATTTTAGCTTCCTCAGTTGGGGCTAATAGCCCTGTGGAACATATTCCTTGAAGCTACTATGACTTTTCTCAGAATAGGTGACTAGTAGCAAGAGTCAAGCCTAAGCCATAGCCTGGCTTTCCAGAAGAAATGGACCTTGAGTGAATTGGACCATGCAGAGCCAAGGTAAAGTGAAAAATACCTGTTTAGAAATCTCACAGAGGATTTCAGGGTTTGATGTTTTAAGTATCAATCACCTGGGAGAGTATAATACAGTTATGGGTTACTGTTTCATGTTTTAAATACATATTTGTCAATATGGGCTTATGAGTCCTATTATGTTCTAAGCTTGTCTTTTGTGGAGGAAGTAATAATAATCTGTATAATATCTGATCTTTGTGCATTGAGTACATTTCTAGAAAGGACCCTGTTAAGTCTTTTTAGGGAATCCCTGAAAATGAATCAAGCCTAAGCTTTATTTAAGTCATTGTTTCCCAGGGTTCTCTTCTGGGAAGGGAGTGTAATACATCAGATACAACATGGAAAAAGCCTGACCCTCTATTTAGAGGCCAGGCTCCCCAAGACTTGAACCCAGTCTATGTAATTCCAGAGCTGGAGCCCCTTAGTGAGAAATGGTTCTCCAGCAGCCCCAGGCCAGCAGGTCTGACATGTGACCTTTCCAGACTTATTACATATGACTTCCCTTCAGGCATGCTATATTTCAAGCAAATTTGTCTTCTTGTTATTCCTCCCATCTCTCCAATCTCTAAGTCCTTGCCCTGACTATCTCTTTTGCCCCATCTTTGCTTCTTAAAACTCCCCACCCCAAGCTATTAGTGTCTTACCTTAAAATTAGCTCATATTGACTTTGCACATATTTTTGTATACAGTTATATGGATATATGGTGCTTCAATAGGCAGGGACCATTTCATCTCTGTCATTATATTCTCAGTAATTACCTAGTGCTTGTGACATAGTAGGTACTGAATAAATATTTGTTAATCATTTGGCTGATAACAGACAGATGGCTGAACAGAAAGTCTCATTTCATAGATTGGAAAGTCAGTCGGTCAGTTGATTGGTTGGTCATTGTCCTTCATTCTCGAAGAGGACCAAAAGAACATAGAGTCCAGATCCAACTGTGGCTGATCAGACCAAGATGAATTCAGAATACTCTACCACAGGTCAGCCACAAAAGTCCATTTGAACATTTGGGGTTGATTCTCCAAATATATGCATCTTGCATTTCTTTCTTTCTTCCTTCCTTCCTTCCTTCCTTCCTTCCTTCCTTCCTTCCTTCCTTCCTTCCTTCCTTCCTTCCTTCCTTCCTTCCTTCCTTCCTTTCTTTCTTTCTTTCTTTCTTTTTTGAGGCAATTGGGATTGAGTGTCTTGGCCAGGGTCACACAGCTAGTAAGTGTCAAGTGTCAAGTGTCTAAGGCTGGATTTGAACTCAGGTCCTCCTGAATCCAGGGCTGGTGTGCCACCTAGTTGCCCCACATCTTGCATTTCTTTTGAGCCATTTCAATTCTGCTTTGCTCATAGGACATAACACCTTCTTTGATGAGGGCATGTCATGCTGGGCCATCTTCTGTCAGTGTCTCCCATGTCACACAATCAATTCCAAAGTTCTTCAGAGAAACCTTGATATTGCCCTTGTATTGCTTCTTCTGACCTCCATGTGACCATGAAATATTATTTTTGGCCAGCAAAACAACCCAAAAGAGACCCTGGGAGATGGACCTCAAAACCCTATCCATTAAAGATAGGATATCCATATTGATAGGTTTATTCATTAAGAATAAAAATGAAAAAATAAAGAAAAAATAAATTTTAAAAATGAATAAAAATGCCTTCTCTTCCCAGAGCCTCACAGGATAGGATATGATTCCCTGCTGCCTGTTATATAGTAGTTTTATAAGTCTCTTTTCTTCACAACTTGAGTCGAGTCTTGTCATTTGCTCAGACTAATCTCTTCTGTCCACTAATTCATGGTGTTAATAAACTCAGTTTTAAAAAAATTTCCTTTTAAAGTTTTCCCTGATTCTTGTCCACTTTACATACAGTGTGATCAGTAATGTGTTTGCTAATTTGCTTTGTATGTGTTCTCCCAGTAATTTTATTGGGTAAATACTTAATCTTCAAAAGACTTTGACCTACTAGTCTATAGTGAGTTCAACATATCTCCAAGAGTTGAGATCATTCATATCCCATTTGAATGGGGAATCCCTGAGCACAGGAACTGTCTTCTTCCACTAGATTAAGGATAGATTGTTCCATGTCCCTTTTCTGCATTCCTCCAAAGGAATAACAGGGCTCACAGGGAGCAGTCAGGAAAATGAACAGACATACACATCTGCATTCTGACACTTTCTTGTGTTCAAAGGAAAATGTTTTCTGTATGTTGCCCTCAAATGAACTGGGAAGTTGAATTCCCCTGGTTGTGGTCTGTGAAAAAGGTGGTCAACATTCGTGTCAATGAGATCCAATCCCTTTGGAATACTCAACCTCCATCTGTCTCTGAAATTCACATTGATTTTTCTGGACAGGACTGTGACCCAATTTCCTAATGTGAGGAATTCTCCCTCTCTCATGGTGACACACACTTTCCCCAAGAATGCTTGGCTTTTCTTTGAGGAATTCTTGTATATTTAGGATTCTTGGAAACAAGACAAAAGCTAATGTGGCTCCACCACAGGTCTGAAAACCCTCTGGAGCTCACAGGAAGAAAATCAGGGGTGGGGAGATGGAGGTAGAAAACAGTGTGGAAAGGGGAGGGGCCAAAGGAAAGGAGTCAGTTTGTTAAAGTTAAAGGCAATAGAGTATGTTATTCTGTCATAGAAATTAGGAGTATTCCCCTCAGGGAGTGAAGGCTGGTGACTGTCTCATTCTCTTCAGGCCCCTTAAGAATGTAAATCATAGGATCATAGATCCAGAGCTGCATGGGACCTTGGGGGCCATCCAGTCAAAGTCTGTGGGCGGCTAGGTGGTACAGTACAGTACCTGGACAGTGGGGCAGTGTCTTGAGCACCGAGCACAGGGCCAGGAAGACCTGAATTTGAATCTGGCCTCAGACACTTACTAGCTGTGTGACCCTGGGCAAGTCACTTAACCCTGCTTGCCTCAGTTTCCTCATCTGGAAAATGAGCTGAAGAAGGAAATGGCAAACCACTGCAGTTATCTTTCCAAGAAAACCTCAAATGGGGTCAGGAAAAGTCGGACACATCTGAAATGACTGAACAAACAACAGAAGTCCAACCCTCTCATTTTATGGATGAGGAAACTAGGGCCAATAGAGGCTAAGTGATTTACCCAAGGTCTGATGAGTAAAAAGTCTCAGAAATGAGATTTGAACCTAGGTTCTCTGATTACAGAAACAGTGCTCTCAAGTTCTAGCCACATGAAAAATAGAACAAAAGGGAATGGGCTAGAGAAGAGGAGCAAAAGGAATTCTCAATTTCGAAAGAAAAGAACACAGCCAAAGATGCTTTGATGGTCATTGGGATGATCAGTAACTGGAAGGACATGCCAGCTCAGATAACATGCTGTCAACTGAAAGTGAGTTGACCTGGCAAAGCCAATGTTCTTCATCAGTGCCTCATCCCTAACCTCCTCCCCCTCTTTGGTAACATGTCATATTTTTACAGTACTAGTTCCTTTGTGCTCTCATGATGCTCTTCCTGAAACTGAAAATTAAATTATGAGATTTTCTTCTTGATCTAAAAAGAGAGAGGTATCCGGCCTTGTCTTCTTTCTGTTCTTCACACCCTCCATCTATTATTTTCCTGCTTTAGTACTGACTATCCTACGTGCCTGGAATGCACTCCCTCTTTGTGCATATCCTTTTTTTCTTTAAAGATATAGCCCTGTACTATCTTCTGTCTCTGCTGATTCCCACAAAGAAGAATGCCCTGCCTTGCAAACTGTTGAACTACTTTGTATTTATTGACTTTATATTTATTATATTATTGTATTATTTATGTATATATTTATACATATATGTGTACTTATTATCTTCCCCATTAAACTCCTTGTGAGTAGGGATTGTTTTTTTCTTTGTATTTGTATTCCTAGCCTTAGCAAAAATTAGGAGCTTAATAAATGCTTGTTGATTGTTAATCTTGAACAAATGAAGGATTCTGGATGCCTCACTTTGACCAATCAAAAAAAAAATAGACCTCATCCTGAGCAGCCCTAAACATGTAAGTCTAGTCAATCCCTTCCCTATAACAGAACCTTGCTGATTATGAAAATACCATGGAGGGAAAGAGGAAGTATTTCCCACCATCTCTCAGCAGCTTTCAAGGTAAAATGAAAGACACAGCTCCAACCCTCACTGAGCCCCCCATATAATAAAAGAAACAAAATAATCTCATAGGTAAAGAAAAAACCTTAAAAATATAAAACCATAATAACAACTGCAAAACAAAATAGCATCATCGGTGTCTGTATTACTACGAGAGGCTATATATATGTCATAGAAAACAGATCTGGTCTCTGAAGAAGGAAGACCTAGGTCCAAGTCCTCTCTCTCACACATATTGGCTGTGTGATCCCAGCAAATCATTCAAATGCAACTATAATTTGCAGAGATCATGCCCATTTACATTGGTAGAAGATGATTCTCTCCAGGAATTCCCTACACTGATGAAATCATAGGTCTATTTAAAAACAAATTGCTGAGAAGGCACCCAGCATCGAGTAGCATTTAATCAGGGAAAACTTCCTGAATGTGATATTATTAAGGACCTTTAACATCAAGGATTGTACACCATCACTGTAATATCCAAGAGAAATGCCACCTTTTATTCTGTGGCCCGACCCAAAGAGAATAAGTTCTTTTCCCTGTAACACTGGATTTATATAACCTTGCAATCACAGCGAGGCACAGTGCAGCTCTGGTTACAACAACAAGGGTTTAAGAACTGGGAGAACTTTGCAATGGCAAAGGCAGAGAAAGAAAACAAAACAAAATCCACATGAGGTTTTAATTTTCTGCAACCACGTGAGAATGGCTCTCTAGATCTGAGCTATAAATACTCAGCTGCCATCAGCACAAGATGGAAAACACACACACACACACACACACACACACGCACGCACACATATCTAAAATGCATACAAGGCCCCTCGAGTGTTTATAGGGGTTCTAGAAGGTAAGAAGGGGAAATGTTCCTAAGAATGCCCATGTGGAGATTGTGGGCTGGGTCTTCTCAGTCAGATTTTTGCTAGACTCTCCTTAATAGCTGCCTTGTATTGAGGCCTAGTCAAACATACTTGACATGACTTGGAAAGAACTGATTCCTCATTCTTCATCAGGTTGGAATGTTGTGCTGTCCCTCACTGCACCTAGGTCAGATAAAATTGTATCAGTTGACGCAAGGAAGATCAAGGATAACCATTTCATGTGGAGTCCCCTACTCTCTCAAAGCTCCCCTCTAAAAAGTTGCTCCAGACTAACCCCACCCAATTCCAATTACTCTGTTACTGTGTCCCTCTCAATTCACTTTTTACTAGGTTAATTTTCAGAAAGGCAGTTTGGTGTAGTGGCAGATGAGTGAGTTACTAATCAGCATCAGATGAACTCATAAGTCTAGACCAATATTTTTTTCACTTGTATACATACTTCTTTTTTTATGTGTTCTTAAGTTTTTTAATGTGTTTCCTGACCATCCCACTCTATTAAGAGTGCCCCAAAGGCAGGGACTGGAAGAAAATGGAAGCATAAACTCAGAGACATTGTTTTTTCCTCCCCTAGCATCTTCACACACTATCTCCCATTCCACAAGAATGAATGAATGAATGATAAAAACATCTATTAAGCGCTTAGTATTTGCAAGGCACTTTTTTTAGTCTGTGCACAACTATGCATGATAACTTTAGGACGATGAAAATTCTTATTGATCCAGATGAAAAGAAGGTGGGGGAAAGATAGAAATTTAGGCTGAGTTTCAAATGTCTTGAATTTCCACTAAAAGGTTTCTGGTGCACACACAGGTTGCCGGGCTACATCCAATCCTCAAGTGGTACCTGACACCACCCCTTCATCCTCAGTATGCAGAAGCCAGTTTTCCTCCAAAGTGTGCAGTGCAAAGCATTAAAGGAAAAGATAAGTTTTTACTGAAATAACAAGAAAAAAATTAGAAATCTTAAAAAACAAATAAGAAAAACAAAATAAGAAACAGAATCTTCCAATGAGTAACCTTCCTAAAGAGTGGCCTCTAAAGAACGTAAATTTATGATCTGGGTAAACTCCTTGACACAGTCTTTCTCTCCATTTCTGTCTTTTTTCTCTTCTCCTTCTCATGATCCCTTCCACTCTTTCTCCTCTCTCTCTGTCTCTGTTCCTGTCTCTGTCTCTCTGTATCTTTCTGTCTCTCTCTCTGTCTCTCCATCTCTCTCTGTCTCTTTGTCTGTCTCTCTCTTTTCTTCAGTTTCCTCTTGCTACCAGCAGTGGGCCCACACATTGCTCCTACCAGATTCTCCCTTCAATCTAAAGTATCTGTCAAGATTTTAGATCTGCAGTCCACCCTTGGTCACGAAGTGTGGGTCTCACTCAACCACATAATCACCTTACATTCAGCTAAGTCTGAAAGAGATACTGTCAATTTTTTTCTTCCCTATGCTGAAGAAGTCTTTTTTCCAAGTCAAAATTACCTCAAAATTTCTCCATGTAATGTTCCAATGTTGTAGGAATTCAGGAACTTCCTCTTACTGAGGCCATTAATCTCCTTTTACCCAGGAACCATAGGCCTCTGGCCACCTACCAGTCTGACCAGGGACATTTTGCTAGTTTCAAGAGATTCGCTAATGTGAATTCTAAGTTCAGACACGGTAGTCTTTATCCAACACCCAGGAGAGGTATCATTCCTCCCTAAATGAACAATCCACACTGTTTCTGGAACCTACAATTGCTTATCAGTCTGTTTTCTTAAACATTTGATTAGGCAGGAAAGATTGTCAACTATCTGCCTGTAGGTGGATCCTAGCCCTACTCAAGGTAGGGTTGGTGCTTCTAGCAATTCTCATACCTTTAGGCCAATGCCATGGTTTAAAATAAATTCTAAGGGGAATTTTTAGGGACAGTATAAGCATAGCTAGCAAGTATATGTTGCTTTAACATTTGCAAGTCAATTTACATGTAATCTCATTTGATCTTCACAATAACTCTGTGATAAAGAAACTATTATTATCATCTCCATTTTACAGATGAGAAAACCGTACTGTTTGTCAAGCATCATGCTGCTTTTTTTGTGACAAATATTATTTCATTTGATCCTCACAACACCCCTACAAGGGTGTTACTATTATTATCCCCACTTCACAGCTAAGGAAACTGAGACAGATAAAGGTTAAGTGACTTGCCCAGGGACACATGGCTAGTAAGTATCTAAGGCAGGATTCAAATTCAGATCTTGATGACCCCAAGTCTAGTATGCTTTTTATTGTACCACCAATTTATTTTCCAATACACTGGAAAGATCACTGGATCAGAGAATCTGGGTTCAAATCTCAACTCTGCTGGTTACTACTTATTGCCTGGGCAAATTACTTTACTACTCTGAATCTCAATTTCTTCTTCTATAAAAAGAGGGAATAGGGTTGGAGTAGATAACCTCTAAGGAGCAGGTAGGAGGTACAGTGGATAGAGTGCCAGGCCTGAAATCAGGATGACTCATCTTCCTGAGTTCAAACCCAGCTTCAGATACTTCTTAGATACCTTGGCTAAATCACTTCACCCTATTTTCCTCTGTTTCCTCATCTATAAAATGAGCCAGAGAAGGAGATGGCAAACTATTATCATATCCTTGTAAAAAAAAACCAAACAAATGGGCTTACAAAGAGCCAGACACAATGGAAAATGTCTGAACAACAACACCAACAAAAAGGCTCCTTCCAAGACTAAATACTAGAAATTTATTTAACAACTTACACATGCTATTTTGGGGACCAGACTTGTGATTTCATTGGTATAGGAGGCTTCCAGTGTGGATCTTTCTGTATCAGTGCAGGCCTGTACTTTCACTACAATTTAAAGCTTAACTCCAAGGCCAGGTCACCCCATTCAAAGAAGAGACACATTGGCAGCATTTATTGTATGAGTTATAGTTGTTGGCAAAGGAATAAAGAAACCGAATATAGAGAAAAGTCTATTCAGACCAGAGCAAATAGGTAAGAGAGACAATGTTGAAAGTACACTGGCTCTGGAATTAGAGGTCCTGGGTTCAAATCTTGGGTCTACTCTGTATTGTATGATTTGGACAATTCATTTCACTTCACTGGGACTGAGTTTCCTCAGCTAATAAAATTCATTTGGATTAGATATTTCTTAAGGTCCTTTCCAGCTCTACATCTTTTTTTTTTTTTTTTTTGGTGAGGCAGTTGGGGTTAAGTGACTTGCCCAGGGTCACACAGCTAGAAAGTGTCAAGGGTCTGAGGCTGGATTTGAACTCAGGTCCTCCTGAATCCAGGGCCAGTGCTCTATCTACTACACCACCTGGCTGCCCCCCAGCTCTACATCTTTGATGCTATGAGACTTACTCAAATGCAGAGGAATTCTTTCCATGTCCCTGTCAGAGGTTTTCCTGTTTTCTTGTTAAAGCAGAATTGCTTAAGAAGAAAATATTTGCTTGCTTTTGTAAACTTTAAATTTTCAAAGGGATTTTTTTTGGTAAACCTTTGGAAATTTTTAAACAGAAGTTTAGTTTTCCATCTTTTATTTTGGGACAAGTTGGTAGAAGAGAGTGATTGTGCTTTTATACATTTTTTGAAATATATAAATAGGCATTTTTGAAATTGGCCATAAAGCAAAAGTTTATATGGATGTTCCTCCACTAGGTCCTACTTGAATGCCTCATCATGGCTTGGAGATTACCTTGGGCTCTCAGAGGCTATGCCAATGAAGCACTATTTCATGGTATGCCCATGGTTGGGGAAGCTTTAAATATGGTCCAAGAACTATACTAATCTGCCTTCTGTGGACCAACCCTGCAAAATATGAAGAGGCTAATCAGCAGGAGACTAGCCCGAAATACCTGGTCCCACAAAATAAAGAAAAAATATAAGATATCCCTTGAAGCCTACTTCTGTAGTGGCAGTGGCAGATTAGCCCAAGAGAGGACAGATCTTGCTAAGAACCATGTAAGTTTTAGGCTATCTATAAACTTTAACTTATTTGTTTGTAGTCAAAATGTCAGATCCTTGTATATTGACCAAAAAGTGAATGCATGATTAAGCATGAATCTGAGCACATTGCTTCCCTACACAATAAACTCTAATAGCTTTCTATCATCTCTAAGAGCAAATATAAGCCCCTCTGTTGTCACAATCTGCTCCCAGATCCTTTTTATCCTTCTTACATATTTTTCTCTTTTCTAAATATGATGGTCTGGTGAAATCCTCACACATGGCATTTCATCCTCTGTCTCTGCTCCTTTGAACTGACTATATCTTATGCCCAGAATGCAGTACCACCTCACCTGAGCCTCTTAGAATTCCTATTTCCTTCAAAATTCTGCTCAAATGACACCTTTTAAGATATCACAGGGTTTTAACTGGGAGTCCAAGAGCTGACTTTAAAAACATGCTTTGATAACTTTGACTATTGAGTATAATTGTTTTCTTTTGTAATCCTGTGCATTTTATTTTATGTATTTAAAAACATGATTATGTGTATCACTCCATAGGTTTTAGCAGATTGTCAAAGGGGTCTGTAACAACAACAACAACAACAACAAAAATGTTTAATAATCTTGGTATTTTTGAAGCCTTTCCTGATCTTTGGACTGCAAGTACTCACCTTGAAAATTTTATCTTGGGTTATTTTTATATGCTTATTTGTGCACATGTTCTTTCTCCTAATAAAACATAAACTCTTTGTGGGAGGAACTGTTTCATTTTTGCCTTTGTATCTTGAGTTCCTAGCACAGCGCTAAGCACAAAGTAAGCACTTAATAAATGTTTGGTCATTGAATGATTGATCGTATCAGTTATGACATTCTAGCTAAGAATGAAAACAGAAAGGGGGAAGTGGCAGCTAAGTAGAAAGATAACTCAGCTTCCACTTGGAGAAGTAAAGAAAAAAGTGGCTGGTCTTTATCATGCATCCCTAGGCAAAAAAACCCCACAACATTTCTCAGGACATCTGGTCAACTCATATTGTAGAACTCATGGTAAGTATTTGTATAAAGACCACCATGAAGGTAATGGCAGCATATGTACCAACATCTGTTGCAAAGGATGGAGAGACAGAGAAATTCTACAAAGAACTCAACAAGACACTCCAAATTTAATCAGTATATACTTTGAAACTCAGTTATTTTGGTCCAAAAATGGAAATAGGTACAGATTGTAAGTAACACATTGGAAAATTTAGATGAGGAATAAAAAAAATTAGAAAAGCCAAAGACTGTATACTAAAGATGTACACAGAAACCTCATTCCTATATATCATTAGCTTCCATTTGTTCAGTCCTAATTCTTAGGCAATTATTTTCATCAGAGAGCTTTTGTAACTCCTTTTCCATTTGGCCAATTTGACTTTTCAAGCTGTTGACTTTTTTCTTATGTCTTTCCTGTATCACCCTCATTTCTCTTTCCATTTTTTTCTCTACCTCTCTAACTTTATCTTCAAAGTACTTTTTGAGAGCCTCTATGGCCTGAGACCAATTCATATTTTTCTTGGAAGCTTTAGATATAGGGGACCTGACATTCACATCTTCCTCTGAGGGTGCACTTTGATCTTCCTTGTCACTGAAGAAACTTTCTATGGTCTTCACCTTTTTCTGTCTGCTCATCTCGCCTTTCTTATACTTGACTTTCAGCTCCTTAAAGTGGGGGCACTGTTTCCAGGCTGCAGTATCCCAAGCTTCAGAAGTCCCAGGAGGTATGATTTAAGGAGAATCAGGTTCTTCACTTGCCTGGCCTGTTCCCTGGTCCGTAGGTGACCCCAGACCAACTTGCTAATCAACCAGCTTTGTGTGTTGTGGTTGTCAGCTCCCTTAAGCCTATGCCTCTCCCCGACCTGGGCCACTGCTACTCAAGCCTACTTCCTGGTTCCCAGCAGTGGTGAAAAATCCAAGTTCTGCTTCAGCACCAACATAGACCCCTGTAGTCTCCCCCCTGCCAAGGGCTCAGCCCTCTCACCAGACTGAGCTTAGTTCCAGATGACACTGGCGCTTCAGCTGATTCAGAGGCTCTGGGGGTCTCCTTCTCTGGTGAGGCCTTCCTGGGACTGGATCTGTGTCAGGGTGACTATGGGGTTGGGCTCCACTCCTGTCTCAGCACAGCAGATCCCTCCTTCTGACCTTCCAAGCTGGTCTTGGTTAGAATATGATTTTAGCGCATTCTTCTGTGGGTTTTGCTGCTCCAGGCATTGTCCTATTGCATTATTTGGATGTTCTTTGGAGCAATTGTGTCATGAGCTCACTGCCTTTCCTCCATCATCTTGGCTCCACCCCGGAAGTCCCTATATATCATTAATATTTTATTTGAGGAAAGAATACACATAGTGGGCATAGGGAATGTAAAAACAAATTCCCTAATATTCCACATGCAGAAATAAATTTATTATATTTTAATAAAGCAACAACTCCTTACTGAAATGTGTCATTCCCAAATCGTGTCTTTATGCCATATTATTAGAGATAATATAAAAATTTGTACAAAGCTAGAAAAAGGATAAAATATGAGAAAAAGATATGGTGCACAATTAAAATAATTTCATCTTGACCTAAAGAAGTTATATTTGATAAAGAAAGAAGATATACATTAAAGAGAGAAAAAAATGACTAAAATTATTTCATTATAAGTTGAACTAAAGACAATCAGTTGTCATAAGTAAGAGATAGTCTAGAAAGTCCCTTAGTTAGCAAATTCTTGACTTACTCAACAAATTAAGAGGTATAACAGTCAAAAGCAACGCTAATTTAGAATATAAACTAATTTATAAAATCTTATGGAAGAGGATGCTAGAAGATAGAATATGAATAGTATCTCATAATAGAGAAGAAGCAATAGAAGGTAAAGTTAATGTTGGGTTTTTTGGTTTTTTTGGTGAGGCAATTGGGGTTAAGTGACTTGCCCAGGGTCACACAGCTAGTAAGTGTTAAGTGTCTGCGGCCGGATTTGAACTCAGGTCCTCCTGACTTCAGGGTCGGTGCTCTATCCACTGCACCACCTAGCTGCCCCCTAAAGTTAATTTTTAAAAAATGTTTGATGAGATACTTTATAATCAAAGCCATCCCAAAGGCATTTAAGGATAAAAATATAAGGACAAGAAGCAGAAAAAAATGGAATATATCTGTAAAGATTTTTATAACAAACTTTTTTCAGCATCGACAGTAGAGTCCCTATAGGTGGGCTCTAATATCTAATTGAAGCCATAAGCTGAGAGCTCCTTATCTCTTTCTCCCTGCTTCATATCCCTCTGACATCACTGACCCCCACTCTCTACTCCACTCCAATCTCTGATGAAAAATGTCCCTTCTTTCTTGCCAAGGTCAATATTTCTACAAATACTCCTTAATCCCACTCCTCCCATCTTCTCCAGACTGTCCCTACCGTCATCTTTATTTTCTCTAATCTTCAATATTGCTTTATCTACTGGTTCATTCTCTGCTGCCTATAAACATAACCACATCTCCCCCATCCTCAAAAACCCTTCAATTGATCTACTATCCCCACAGTTATCATATTCTATCTTTCCTTCCCTTCTCTATTAAATTCCTTGAAAAAGTCATCTATAATTTGGAATTCAATTTTTAAAAAATGAATGTTAAAAATTGTCTTTACATGTAATCGGGAAGAACAAAATACTATTAAGAAAGAAAAAAGTCATCCATATATAATGCCTTCACCTTCTCTCTTCTCTCTCACTTCTAAAGCCATCGGAATTTAGCTTCAGACATCTTTATTTAACTGAAACTGCTCTCTCTAAATGTTGCTGATGATCTTTTAAATACCAATTCTAATAGTTTCTCCTCAATTCTCATCCCTCTTAATCTCTCTGCAACACTTGGCATTATTGATCATCTTTTACTATTGGATACTCTCCTCTCTGGACTTTTGTGACACTGCTTTCTCCTGGTTACCCTTCTGTCTAATTCATTGTTCTTTCTCTGTCTCCTTTGCTGACCCTTTTCCCTTATCATATCCTCTAACTGTGTGTATTCCCCAGTGGATCAGACTTTTGGGCCATCTCTTTTCTCTCTATGCTATCTCTCTCAGTGAGCTCTTTAGATCCTGTGAGTTCATTTATCATCTTTATGATGATGAATTCTACATCTATAAATCCAGCTCAGTAACTCTTCCAATCTCCCCAATGTCAGCTATGAGATTATCCTATATAGTATAATTATATGGGGCAGCTAGGTGTACAATGGATAGAGTTCCAGGTCTGAAGTTAGGAAGACTCATTTTCCTGAGTTCAAATCTGAACTCAGACCCTTATTAGCTGCGTGATGCTGGGCAAGTCACTTAACCCTGTTTGCCTCAGTTTCCCCATTTGTAAAATTAGCTGGAGAAGGAAATGGCAAACCACTCCAGAATCTTTGCCAGAAAAACCCCAAATGGATTTTTTCTGTCAACAACAAAAAAACTACACAAACACACACACACCTATATACATGAAATCTATATGTAAATGAGATAATTTTTTTCAATGATTCCGTCTAGTTCTATTTCCACCACAGATACCTATGGAGAATGGACATTTCGTTTCGTCTTTAAGGGCAATAAAAGACAAAAATCTTAGTCTGTATTTGTTGTTTTTTAGTCATTTCAATTGTGTCCAACTCTTCATGACCCTGTTTGGGTCACAAAACTGGTGTCTGAGGCCAGATTTGAACTAAGGTCTTCCTGACTCCTGGCCTGGTACTCTAGCCATTGCACCACCTAGCTGCCCCAGTCCTGTTCTATATACTCACAGTTTAAAGGATATCAGAAAATACACACACAAACACATACACATACACACATATGTGCACGCACACACACGTACACATACACACACACACACGCGCACACACACACACTTGCTGGTGGCTCAGTGGAAGTAGTTGTTAACTTAGACCATAAAGAAAGGAACATCCTATAATGATGATCTTTTTGTTTTTGGCCAAGCAATGAGGGTTAAGTGACTTGCCCAGGGTCACACGGCTAGTAATTATCAAGTGTCTGAGGCTGGATTTGAACTCAGGTCCTCCTGAATCCAGGGTCGGTGCTTTATCCACTGTGTCACCTAGCTGTCCCCAAAAAGGAACATTCTAAAGGGACTTCTTTTGTTAATTTGGAACAAAGGATTCAAGACCCCAAATGATATCTGGAGTTTCTAAAGAATACTCATCCTCTAGTTCTCTCAACAAGGTGAAAGGAAGCATAGAAAATGCAAAAATGTATAAAAGGAAAACTAGACATTTAGTCATGACATTAGAATTAAAATGCCTGATCTGATCAGGCAAGGAAGTTGTGACCACTCTGCCTTCCAAGAAAATAATAATCTTCTCTGTAGTACCTAGACAGGAGTATAACTTTCCCAAGTAGAGCCCTCTCTTAGTTTTGTCCTTTGCTGTAATATCCCATATCGGACTGCACAGCCACACTGTGGCCTGTGGCTCTTCAAGGCGCTGATCAATGGTTGTCTGTGACTGGGAGAAGCCTACTCCCAAAGCTACCCCCTAGCCCTGCATAACTAACCAGTGGACAGAAGACAGGTCTATCTAAGTCCTTATAGTACCGCCATTTACACTAATTCTTTTTATTTTTTGTTGAAAGTTCTCTCTTCATTTTTGCCTATTTGTTCAGTTGCTTTTAAACCAGTACCAAAAAGACTTAGATCAATCAGTCAGTCACTAAGCATTTGTTAAGAAGGGCAAAAGAGCTCAAGGAGCTCACAATCTAATGTGAGAGAACAGAAAACAGATATGTACAAAAAAAGTTATGTATAGGATAGATAGGAAATAATTATCAGAGAAAAAGCAATAAAAGGAAGACAGGTTGGGGAAAGGTTTCTTATAGACAATGGGAAGTTAACTAAAATAATAAGTTTATTCCCATGTGTGGATTTAGTGGCTTAAAATAAAGGGGAAAACATTTTTCTATGCGAAGGTTGTATCCTTACCTAATCCCAGATGGTTTTCTTGAAAAATATAACAAAGGAATTGAGGGAATGTCCATCAATTAGGGAATGGCCAAACAAGTTGTGGTATATGAATGTAATGGAATACTATTGTACTGTAAGAAATGATGAGCAAAGGGGAAGCTAGATGGCACAGTGGATAAAGCACTGACCTTGGATTCAGGAGGATCTGAGTTCAAATCCAGCCTCAGACACTTGACACACTTACTAGCTGTGTGACCCTGGGCAAATCACTTAACCCTCATTGCTCTGCCAAAAGAAAAAGAAAGAAAGGAAGGAAGGAAGAAAGAAAGAAAGAAAGAAAGAAAGAAAGAAAGAAAGAAAGAAAGAAAGAAATGGTGACCCTCAAAACAGCAATAAAACAAGCCCTGGAGTGGCAAAACCCACAAAAAAAATGGGCTGAGATTATTTTCCAGATTAAAGGGGGTCATACTGTGCCACGAGCAGAGTCCAACCCCGCAAATGCATCGACACAGACCCCAGATGTGCTGCAAAAGAGGACCTTACCCCCTAGATTCTAAATCAGCTGCAGCACCGGCATCTTCTGGAACTAAGCTTATGGTCAGGTGAGAAGGCTGAATTGCTGATGGGGAGTGGGGGAGGGAAGTGCAGGGGTGTCTGTGGGACCTAATGAGGAATTAGGATATCCCACCCCAGAGGGGAACCAGGAAGAAATCCTGAACAGTGGGAGGCCCGGGTGGAGGAGAGGTGCAGTCTTGTCAAAGCCAAGAACCAACACAGCACTCTGCTGGCTGGTTAACTAGCAAGTTGGCTTGAGGTTATCTTTGGACCAGAAAACAGGCCAGGTGAGAAAAAAACCTGCCCTCCCTCAAACCAAAACACCTGGAACCCTCTGAAGCTTGGGACAGTGTAGCTTGGAAGTAGGGCCCCACTGTAAGAGGGAATTAAAAGTCAAGTAAAAAAGGCAAGATGAGCAAGCAAAGAAAGTTGAGAACAACGGAAAGTTTCTTTAGTGACAAGGAAGATTGAGGTGCACCCTCAGAAGAGGATAGCAACCTCAGGGCCCCTGTACCCAAAGCTTTCAAAAAAAACATGACTTGGTCTCAGGCCAAGGAAGCACTTAAAAGACACTTTGAAGAGAAAGTAGAAGAGATAGAAGGAAGATTTAGAGAGGTGGAGGAAAGAATGGAAAGAGAAATGAGAGCAATGCAGGAGAGTCATGAGAAAAAAGTCAACAGCTTGAAAAGCCAAATGGAAAAGGAGATAAAAAAGCTATCTGAAGAAAATTATTGCATAAGAATTAGGATTGAACAAATGGAAGGTAATGAAATTATGAGAAACCAAGACACAGTAAAGTAAATCCAAATGAATAAAAAAAAAAACAGAAGGCAATATGAAAAGAAATGATGAGCAGACAGATTTCAGAAAAACCTGCAAAGACTTAGATGGACTGATGCTGAGTGAAGTGAACAGAATGAAGAGAACATTGTACACAGTAACAGCAACATTGTGTGATGATCAACTGTGATAGACTTGGCTCTTTTCAGAAGTGCAATGATCCAACACAATTCCAAAGAAATCATAATGGAAAATGTCCACATCCAGATAAAAGAACTGTAGGTTCTGAATGCAGATTGAACCATATTTTTTGTGCTTGTTGGTTGTTTTTTTTTCTTTTTTGAGGATGTTCCCTTGTGTTCTGATTCTTCTTTCACATGACTAGTGCAGAAATATCTTTAAGGTGATTGTACATATATAACCTATATCAGATTGCTTTCTGTCTTGGGAAGGGGGAAGGGAAGGGATGGAGGGAGAAAAATTTGGAACTAAAAATCTTATGAGAATAACAGAACAACTTGTGGTATGTGAATGTAATAGAATATTATTGTGTTGTAAGAAATGATGAGCAGGCAGATTTCAGAAAAACCTGGAAAGACTCAAGACAAACTGATACTGAGTGAAATGAGCAGAACCCAGAGAACATTGCATACATTAACAGCAACATTTTGTGATGATCAACTGTGATAGACAGCTCTTTTCAGCAATACAATGATCCAAAACAATTACAAAAAGAGTCATGATGGGAAATGCTCTCCACATCCAGAAAAAAGAACTGTGGAATCTGAATGTAGATTGAACCATACTGTTTTTACTTTTGTTTTTTTTTCTTTCTTGAGGTTTTTTCCTTTTGTTCTGATTCTTCTTTCATAACATGACTAATATGGAAATATGTTTAATGTGATTGTACATATATAACCTATATCAGATTGCTTGCTGTCTTGGGCAAGGAGGGAGAAAAAATTGGAACTCAAAATTTTATAAAAACAAAAGTTGAAAAGTACATTTACATGTAACTAGAAAAAATAGAATATATTTAGAGCTCGAAGGTGTAATGAAATTTATTAATTTGATCATTGACAATGCTATGCTAAGGTTTAGTAAAAATACAGCAATTCAAACAGTTAAAGAAGAGAATCCAGCTTTCCAGACCAGAGTCCAGAATCCAGTTTCCTCCTGATGACATCTTACCACTTCAAGAAGACAAGAGAACTCAGAGACTTTATATGTTTTGTTAGTTTTTACTATCTCCTTTCTGTTATAATATACACTATCTGTAACATGTACTCTCTGCAGAGGCTCTCCCTTTGCAAGACTAATGTCAAAGCGTTGGTTCATGAGGACAAAAAAATCGCCCCTCTGGACAAAACTTTCCTCTCTTCCTTTTCTATATTGTTGTTCACATATTATTAGTTAGCAATAGTTATTATATTCTTTTTACTGTTCCATCAAGGAAATATTTTGTTTCTTGAGGAACAAAAGGGGTGAATGTGGTAAAAAGTTTTAACAGTCGGTTAGATAATGGAGAGACACCAGTTTTTTTTTTAGGACCACCCTTTTGGGGAGGAGACCAACAGCATGAGCTACGCACACCAGTCCGCCTGCGACGCACACCAGATTGCCTGCTGAGCACTCGACTTCCGGGGTGCGAGCTTAAAAGGCAAGGAGAGAATGGAAGTGGGGCCTTTTTTCCTGCTCCGCTGGTCTCCTGGCTGTGCTGCACAGACAGACGCGGACTGGAGTTTGACTCGGCCCGGCTCTCGGTTAACAGCACGCGCTTGACTCGGTCTCTCACCCCAAAGGTGGCCTTCCGCTTTTGGTGAGTTTTATACGGAATATAGACTAAGCCTAGACTTAAGATGATTTGTATTGTATTTCTACTTTCCTATCCTTCTAATCAACATCATCTTGTGACTATCATACAATAAAAGCTCTATCTAGAAAACCAGAAGCTTCTTCCATTTACTAGTCTGGGAGATAAATTAAGGGAAAGGTTAAGGAGGGTGGATTTATGATCTAATATCCAATTTTAATCTCACAAAGGGATGTTAGATACCAAACTCGATCATTTTATGGATGAAGAAACTGAGACATGGAGAGCTTAAATGGTTTTCCAAGAGTCACACAGCTAGTGTCTGAAATTGGATTTGAACCCTGGACTTCCTGACTACAAGGTAATGCCCTACCACCATTACCAAAGTAGAAGGTTGGGTTTCAAGGTCAATTCAGAATGCTCCCTACAGTGACTATTTCCAACATGGCAAACAGCTATATAGCCTGCAAAACGGAGCTGAGAGAAAACATGGTGAAGCAATCTAAGGTAGAACCAGTCAGTTACTTTACTGGATCCAAAGCAAATTAAGCAAAATAAAATTAGTTTCCTGACCTCTTGAAGTCTTAGTTGTTTTTTGTTTTTGTTTTGTGAGGCAATTGGGGTTAACTGACTTGCCCAGGGTCACACAGCTAGTAAGTGTTAAGTGTCTGAGGCTGGATTTGAACTCAGGTCCTCCTGACTCCAGGGCATGTACTCTATGCACTGCACCACCTAGCTGCAAAGTCTTAACAGGGGATTCCCATAGTTATTCCCTTCTTCATTTTCTCTCCCTGGACACATTTAACTTTGATATATACTCCAAAGATCTGTGATTTTGTTTAAATCAGAATTCTCTTTGCCAACAAAGATTGCAACTTCTTTGTAAATGTGGTCAGTAAATCTTAGAAAATATTTGGAAGCAGAGGAAGCAAGGTGAAATAGTGGATAAAGCACTGGCCTTGGAGTCAGAAGCACCAGAGTTCAAATCCAGCTTCAGACACTTACTAGCTGTGTGACCCTGAGCAAATTAAGACACTTACAAGTCAGACACTTACAAGCTGTGTGACCCTGACTGCCTCCAATTCTTTTTTTTTTTTTTTTTTTTAGTGAGGCAATTGGGGTTAAGTGACTTGCCCAGGGTCACACAGCTAGGAAGTGTTAAGTGTCTGAGGCTGGATTTGAACTCAGGTACTCCTGACTCCAGGGCCAGTGCTCTATCCACTGTACCACCTAGCTGCCCCTTGCCTCCAATTCTTTTAAAGGAAGCTTCTGGAAGCTCAAAAAGTTTAAATGAGTCACCCATAACTAAATGGCTAGCAAGGGTCAGAAGCAGGATTTGAATCCTAGTTTTACTAAATTGCAGTCCATCAGTGTAGCCACTATACAAGGGAGTTAGGTGGTATAATGGATAAAGTGCTACACCTAGAGTCAGGAAGACACCCCCCCCCCTTTCCCCCATTCAAATCTGGCTCCAGATACATACTAGCTGTATGACCCTGAACAAGTCATTTCACCTCTGTTTGCTTCAATCTCTTCATCTGTAAAATGGGATTGATAATAGCACCTAAACTCCAGGACTGATGTGAGATTAAATGAGGTAATATTTATAAAGCACTTTGCCAAACGTAAAGAACTATGTAAATGCTAGCTATTATTATTACTACACCATAATGACTTCTTATCCTAAATAGATACATATATAGCATTAATTTAATGACATTAAGTATTTAGCATGTGCAATGAACTGTGTTTAGGGGAAATTAAAAAATAAATAAAGCATAGTAGCTGACCTCAAAATAGTTTACAATCAAGTAGGAGTAAGAAGACATGTACAAAGATGAATAAAAATCAGTGAACAGATAAGAGAAGTATGGAATCTAATGAGATAAAAAGAAAGGGAAACTTTTCCAATTGAGTGGATCCTTAACTATCTATTTTTTACTTTAACATTTATTCTCACAGTATGTATTCAGAATCACAGAACCATAGACTATTAGAACTGGAAGAGATTTTAGAAATCATCTAGTCTAACCCTATTATTTTTTTTTTTTGGTGAGGTAATTGGGGTTAAGTGACTTGCCCAGGGTCACACAGCTAGTAAGTGTTAAGTGTCTGAGGTCAGATTTGAACTCAGGTACTCCTGACTCCAGGGCCAGTGCTCTATCCACTGTGCCACCTAGCTGCCCCATCTAACCCTATTATTAAAGTTTTCTACATTTGTTTATAATTTCTTCATGTCCTGACAAATAATGAGTTTTTAAAGGTACCATATGACGTAGAGAAATATGTATATTCCTTAATATTCCCAACCAGAAGTCACTATAAGGCCATTTCAAAACTTTTTGACAATTGTTTTAGGTCTTTATTGCCTTTTTCTTTATCTTTCTGTTTGATTTATCTAGCTCTATAAAAGTAATATTAACATATCCTCTACAATTATGATCTTATTTACTATCAATGTCCTTTTTTGCAGTTCAATTAGCTTTTCTCTCAAGAATTTAGGTGTTATGATACATTTCCCTGTCAGTGGAGGAGGGGTTTGACACTGATGTTCTAATATTTGATTAATATATTTCTTCATGAATTAAACTTGAATTATCTCTCTGTTGGTATCTTAAAGATTATATAAATCTGGGTTTTGACATCTGTTTACAATACTTCTGGACAATATTTAAAAACTAATTCTTGAAGCATGTTCAGGTTTTTAAATTTCATTGTATCTTTCCAGAAAATCTGCAATCTTTAGATTATGTCTATACTCTATCTTCATTGTCAATCATTTTAACTTGTATAAAACTCATGTGTTTGTCCATGAAAAATGTACTCCATCAAATTTTCTTCCATTTTTGGACTTTGGGTCCCAATTCTACCACTATTTCTTCAGAGCACATACTGTTTTAAAAAGATTGGTATTGTATGTTGAAGCTATCAACTCTCATATGTCTTTCTGATTTCTTCCTTAAGAGTTCTGATAGCTTCCCTTACTTCCATCTTTACTTTTTTCTTTAGTGGATTTATTTCTCTCCTAAACAACTTTAGAGTTTTTTGCTTTTTTTCCATTATGATTTCTGGAAATCCCATAGAATTTATTGTGTTGCTTTCTTTTTCACTAGGGATTTTTGAGTCTGTAGTATTTATTATATGTGCTCTTTTCTAGACAGTTTGCTCATTTTCCCCTCCTTTATCATGTCACTACTGATTTATGTGATATGATCTTTCCTAATCTTTCTTTATGTTTGCCATCATGATTTGTTTACTCCATTTTATGTATTACTCTCTGCTGTGAAATGATGGAAGAGGATTGGGCTTAGATATGAACTCTGAGTGACCAACTTTTGGAAGTTCTCATTTCTCTTCTTTTAGTTGGTATTTTCTTCAGTTTATTTGGTGCTTTTAAAGTTGTTTGAGGGTGTATAGCGTAGGTTAACTTATTCCCAAATTCTACCTGTTCTAGATAACACTGGATAAGACCACATACTTCTGCATTTCTTATCATTTATAGCTGCCTGCTTTATTTTTTCCCCAGATAACTGGGGCTGGTTACATTCAATGATCTCTCTCTCTTTTAAGGGGTCACCACTGAGGACAACTCAGCATAAGTGCCCAGTGAGAAGCATGGGAAGTAGGAGAGCTGAGTAGGTACATTTAGGCATAGTAGGATAGTAACTCAGCCTCCTATTATATTTCCTGTAGGAATTTCCTAGTCAGGAAATTTTTCCTTCCTCCTCTTATTCTCTTTATTTTTCTTATTTCTTCATTTGGCACATTTCTTGCAGTTCTGGAGTGGTAAAAGTGGGAGCTAGGATAATATACAACTTCTTACCCAACCATTGCACATAGAATTCCAGGCTATCTTTTAATTTTTATGAAAATATTGAAACTCAGAGAGGTAAAGTGATTTTCTGAAGGCTACAGATGAAATAAGTGTTAGAACTGGAACTCAAGCCTAATTCTTGGTGCCAATTCCAGTGCTCTTTCTAGGAACCCTGAGCTTTCTCCAAAACTATTGATTATTGATCAAGTCTTTTAGCAACAGCTGCATGAACAGATGATAATCAACTCCAATGGAGATAGTGGTAGTAGAGGTTCTTCTCTGCCACTATAGCTATCCTCCAAATAAGTGGATCCTGACTCATAGCATGCAGTTGACAACACAGTACAACCTCAAAAGAAGCTTTTTTTTTCTTTTGTTTTTTGTTTTGTTTTGTTTTGTTTTGTTTTGTTTTTGTAGGGCAATGAGGGTTAAGTGACTTGCCCAGGGTCACACAGCTAGTTAAGTGTCAAGTGTCTGAGGCTGGATTTGAACTCAGGTCCTCCTGAATCCAAGGCCAGTGCTTTATCCACCGCGCCACCTAGCTGCCCCAAAAAGAAGCTTTTGTAGTCATGCCCTCTCATGATGAGGAGGAGGATGAGGAGGAGGATGATAATAATATTTCTGGAGTGATTTAGTGCCTCTTGTCCTTTTGATAATCCAGAACGAATATAATCATCTGTGCTGCTTTGGTTAATTACAAATTCTATTGCTGTCATTGGAGAAATATTAACTTATTTCCTTTTATTCACTTTACTCTGTCCCACTCTGTCCTTCTCTAGGAAACCTGTTAGGATAAGAGTGGATAGGAGAATAAACCTTAACCTCAAATAATTTGATTTGAAATATTTATTTTGGTTTATCCAATTTAAATCATAGAGGAAAGCTTAATTTTGGCATTAAGTCTGGGCTTCTGGCTCAGAAAGACTGGTGAGGACAGAGTGTTTAAAACATACTAGAGATGGCCTATCCTTGGGACAAAAGGAGTAATAATCAAGTGTCTACCACAAAAAAACAGTTTTGGCAGGAACAACCCAGGTAATGACGTAAATACTGAATCTGAATATAAAGTCAGAGTTACCAAAGGGACTGAGGCTTGGGCATCAACAGACTCCCCTGGGACTAATCCCTTTGCTTTACAGAACCAACAACAATCATTTTCTGAGGACATCACAAAGGTCAACTAGTCTGTCTAGTCTCTATCTCCAGAAAAGATTATAAATGAGCCTTCAAACCAGCTGAGACCCCCCAAACTATTCAAGGTCTAGTCTCAAGCAAAGTTTTGAGAATAAATGTACAAAAATGATTACTAGCTGTGACATAACTGCATTTACAGGAAAATCAGATAATGGCTGAACACATTCAAGACAGAACACAGTTTTACTTGAACATGCATTAAAAAGTAGAAGATGAACAAATTAACTTTATAATTCAAGATATAGCCATCAGTCATTATTTGACTACAACAATCCTTCAAAGCCCATTTTTCATAATATTCCTCCAATAAATTACATACTTATAAAAGGGCTGGAGGAAAGCAGAAGGGGGAAGAAAGGGATAAAGACACCCCTTGGGACCACCACTAAAAAACTGATCTGTCGAAGCCAAGTGGGACAGCTAGGTGGCCCCATAGGGCTCAGAGTGGGGGCCTGGAATCAAGAAGACCTGAATTCAAATTAGACCTCAGACACTTATTAGCTCTGTTACCCTGGGCAAGTCACTTGTTTGTCTCAATTTCCTCATTTGTAAAATAGAGACAATAATAGCACCTGCTTTCTAGGGTTGTCGTGAGAATCAAATGAAATAAGTCTTAAAGTGCTTAGCACATAGTGAACACTATATAGATGTTAGTTATTGTTATATGGATGGATGGGCCATTTTATCCCAAATTTGTCCAGATAATTCAGGATTTTGAAAATGGATTTTGAAGGCTAAAATTATGCCCTACATTGTATCTATGTAAACATACTGATTTCTTCCCTTGCACTGCAAATGTTTAATCTAGTCTAACTCTGGCCAGTCTAAATCTGGCCAATCTAGCCATTCAGGCTTGAGGTTAGAATATAATGATCATATATTAGAGATGGAATGGAATATGGAGGTCAATTAGTCCAACTTGACATTTTTACAGACAAGGAAACTGAGGAAAAGAAGTTAGAGGGATTTCCCAAAGTCACACAACTAGTAAATACCAGAGCCAGGATTTGAATTTAGGTCTTCTGACTCCAGATTGACACTTTTTCCATTGTACTGATGAGACATATATGGACTGTAAAATGCAACAAAAATAACTCTATGGATAATAAAATTTAAAATGATGCAATTTCTGTTTGAATTAGAACAAAATGTTACTCTGCATCTCTACATTCACCAGAAATTCAAAAGGCAGAGTAATGGGAATCATGTTAAAACTTCCAACTCCATTGTCCTAGAGGTTAGACCTTTTATGCCTCAAGTGGGAAGGAAGCCAAAATCTTCCTCAGTCCCTTAAAATACCAGCCTTGCCTACACAAAATAGGTGACATTCCTACCATAGTGGTTTTTTCCTTATCTCCTTAATGAAGGAATAATTTGTCAAAGAAAGAAAACAATATTATATGAACCACCTCAAGACAGAACAAATCCTTTGTATTGTCCATCATTTAATATTGTCTATGATGTCTCTAGGCAGCTAGGTGGCATGGGGGATAGAGATTCTTGGCCTGGAGTCAGAAGCACATCTTCATGAGTTCAAATCCAGCCTTAGACAATTAAAAGCTGTGTAACCCTGAACAAGTCATTGAACCCTGTTTGCCTTAGTTTCCTCATCTGTAAAATGACCTGGAGAAGGAAATGGCAAACTACCTCAGGATCTTTGCCAAGAAAACTTCAAATGGGGTCATAAAAAGTTAGACATAACTTAACAACAACAAAATTTTCCTAGATAAAATAAAATGTAAAAAATCCACAAAAGTACATAGCTGAATAAGCATAAATGAATATAGAATAGTGTTATCATTTCAAGGAGGGGACCCAGAGAGAAAATCCATTTGTGGATTTTTCTACTATTTTTGTGCTGACCAAAAACAGAGACATCACCTTGCCTACAAAGGTCTGCATAATCAAAGCTATGGTTTTCCCAGTAACACTGTATGGCTGTGAGAACTGGACTATAAACAAAGCTGAGTGCCTCAGAATTGATGCCTTTGAATTGTGGGGCTGGAAAAGAATTTTAACAGTCCCTTGGACAGAAAGAGATTGAATCAGTCAATACTTAAAGAAATTAATTCAGGTTATTCACTGGAATGTCAAATACTAAAGCTGAAGTTTAAATACTTTGGCCACATAATGAGAAGATGGGGCTCATTGGAAAAGACCCTGGTGTTGGGAAAGATTGAAAACAAAAGGAAAAGGGGATGACAGAGGAGAGATGGATAGGTAGTGACATGGAAACGATGAACATGAACTTGGACAGATAGTGGAGGATAGAAGGGCCTGGTACTATGGTTCAGGGGGTCATGAAGAATCAGACACAACTGAACAACAAGAAGTCAGGTATGATATAATGTAGAATAAAGATGGAGGCCTAGCCCTCTTAGCTTCATTTAGCTCTCTCATTTTTGCTCTTAAGTTGATTTGCATACAAGTCAGGGAACATTACAGGATCTGAGGGGAGGCTCACACCTCAGCCCTCTCACACGAGGTTTCCCTTATTTCCCATGATGTTTTTTTGTGTATTTTGAAGGTACAGGCAGGCAATGAAGTATTTAACTGGAATTAAAAGGGATTTTCTAATCCAAAGTCACATGGTTGGCTCAAGCCGGGGACTTCAAGTCCACACCAAAGGAAGGGCAATGAAAATAATTGACTTAAATTTAGACTGGAGCTTCTTATGACATTTGTTACTACCAGGTTGGATAAGGTGCATAGCTCTAGGTTATGTTCTCTACAACATTTAACCCTTTTTTTTCCAGGAGAACACTTAAAAGTTATGATCCAAAGCAAGTAGATGAAGTCAGTAGTTGGTAATAAAGTGTTGTGGTTGTTGGTTTTTATTCTTCATTATTGAAGAGAACTATGCCATTGGGGTGATATCATGACTTGCAGTGAATTGGATTTAAGTGAGGGAGGGCTGTGCAAAGTCACCAACCTCACTCTCTCCTCAAGAGTCATCTGGGTCCAGTGGCAAGATATATATCAGGATGACTGGAGATAGTCCTGGATGTTTAAGACAATTTGGATTAAGTGACTTGCCTAGGGTCACACAGCTAGTAAGTATCTTAGGTGAGATCTGAACTCAGGTCCTCCCAACTTCAGTGTCAGTGCTTTATCCACTGTGCCCCTTAGCTGCCTGGTAATAAAAAGGCTGACTAGCTAAAGACTAGTAGATAGTAGCAGAGAATGGCCCAGTGACCATAGAACAAGTAAGGTCATTCATCAAAGAGTGGAGATAATGTAATATCCATTATAAAACAAAACTATTTCATCACCAGAGAATGGCAGTAAGTCTTCCATGTTGAAAGAGACTTACCCTTCCATGCACATATACTGGTCACACATGTATGTGAAATTCATGCATGTGACCTGATGGATACTGTGGAAACCTGTGGGAAAGTATATCCCATTTAAGCATGGAGAGTGGTTTTTGACACTTGATTTGGTATGGTATTTGGTCAAATGCCTTTTGCTTTGAACTAATGTGCTCTCTATCCTTGTGAAAGGAAGTACTTTGGTGGGGGCTACTGTTTCCAAGTTTGAAAAGGATGCTGACCCACAAAATACCTCAGACCTGTAGTGGCTTTCTGGGGATGCATACTGGGGCTGGGGAGGAAGCAACTAGGTATCACTTACTCTTCTAGCATAGCATTTTAATACTACATTTTAAAATCCTCACAATTTAAAAAAAAACCCAGTGAGGAGAGATAGAGGAGCACATCTTGCCATTTGATAGAAGTTTACATGTTCCTTGACTAGAACATCTCTGGAGAAGTTGGCCATTAGCTAAGTCTTTTAAAAGCTGAAAAGTCATCCCAGGACATGGTTACAGTGAAAACTTGAATAAAAACAAATGTGCACTTCAAAGACATAGACATAAATGTCAAGTTGAAGGATCTCTTAGAACATACTGAAAAGGCCTGGAAAGCCTATAACTGCTTCCTCAGCAAGAAGGCAGTTTAATACCGCTCTCATTCCCTAATTGATCCCTCGTTCACCTTGGTACAAATCAGGGAGAAGAGAAAATTCAAGCCAAATTCATTTTCCCTGGCCCTACCCCTGGAATTGGATATTTATGTTTGTCTGAAGTTTTTAATTCATTGAGTCCCAAGAAAGTCTCTTCCATACTTGACTCTAAACTTTGTCCTCAATGATCCATGGCTCTCTTCTGCCAGTCTTCCAAATCCCAAACAGATATATTAATGATAGCCCAGGTTAAATTTCTCTAGTACTTAATGTATCTAATTCCCTCCTTCTTTCCACTCTCAAGACAGCGAGGCCTATGAGGTGGCTGAAGATCTGTTTAGAGGTTTGCACTATTTGCCTCTGTTCTACAACTGGGGAAGTGGCAATGGTGTGAACTCCAAGGAGCTCTTGTGAGTGGTCTTTTGACAGAAAATGTGCCTAACTGACTTGAGATTTGGAGTTCAGTGTCTATACAACCCAGTAGAATGGGGAATAATGATATTTGAGACTGATTTAGGGCTTTATTGCTGCTAAAATGATTTATATATATACACACACATATACATACACACTCATATATATAGACACATGTATGTATATATATGTGTGTGTATATATACATATATATACATATGCATACACACATACATACATGCATATAAAATTTCATTGGGACAGCTAGGTGGCCCAGTGGCTAGAGCACTGGGTCTAGAGTCAGGAAGATTCAACTTCGTAAAAAAGTATGGCCTCAGACACTTATTGGTTGTGTGACCCTGAGCAAGTCACTTAACCCTGTTTGCCTCAGTTTTCTCATCTTTAAAATGAGCTGGAGAAGAAAATGGCAAACCACAACAGTATCTCTGGTAAATAAATCCTCAGTGGGGTCACCAAGAGCCAGACAGGACTGAACAAAAATAATTTCATTTGATCTTTGGTATGTAAAATACTACATACTCAATAGTATGAGTATTATTGCCCTCATTTTACAGATGGAAAAACTAAAGCTTACAGAAGTTCTGTAATTTGCTTGAGGACATGCAGTTAGAAATGAGGATACCATGTCCCCTACATTGTATGAGTACCATAGAGCAGAACTGAGATTCCAACCCTGGTCTCAACACTAAATCTTAGGGGGCAGCTAGGTTGAGCAGTGGATAGAGCACAGGACCTGGATTCAGGAGGACCTGAGTTCAAATCGGACCTCAGACACTTGACACTTACTAGTCGTGTGACCCTGGGCAAGTCACTTAACCCCCACTGCCCTGCCCAAAACAAACAAACAAACAAAACCCCACTAAATCTGGCACTATGTTCACTGAGATACAATTTGTACTGGTTATAAAGTACAAGTTGGGACTAAATTTTACATTAGAGGAAATGCAAATCATTCTTTATGGCTAAATGTGAATAGAAGAGTTTCCAGCCTGGGGAGCGCTTTAATTATCCAAATCTCAGCAATCAATCAGTAAATCAACAAACATTTGTTAAGCTCCAACCCAGTCTTCTTACACCTTACTGCCCTCCATATCCTCTACAATTCAGTGACACTGACTTCCTTACTGTTGCCCACACAAGATACTCCATTTCCAGAAACTGTAATTTCATTGGCTGTACCTGCAAGGCCTTGAATGCTGTCTGTCTTGCCTCCCTAGCTTCCTTTAAATCTCAAACAAAATCTCACCTTCTGTAAGAAACCTCTCCTGGCCTTCCTTAATTGCTAGTGCCTTCTCTTTGAAACTGGTTCAGCTAGGTGGCACAGGAGATAGAATGCTGGGCCTGGAGTCAGGAAGATTCAACATCCTGAATTCAAATCTGGCCTCAGATACATACAAGCTCTGTGACACTGGGCAAGTCACTTAACCTTGTTTGCCTCAGTTCCTCCTCTGTAAAATGAGAGAGATGGAAATGGCAAACCACTCCAGTATCTTTGCCAAGGAAACTTCACATGGGGTCACAAAGAATCAGACACAACTGAACAACAACAACAAATCTCTCTGAAATTATCTCCAAATTTATCTACTCTACATCTTGGTTTTTTACATAGTTATTTACATATTATCTCCCTCTATTAGATTGTGAGCTCTTTGAAGCTGGGGACTGTTTTTCCCTTTCTTTGTAGCTCTGGCTCACAATATCTGGTATATAGTAGTTGCTTCATAAAAGCTTGTTGACTTGACTGCAAAGTGCTAAGCAGTATGTAAGGTGCTTAGCATATCAGTAGGAAGAATGAAATAATCCTTACTCTTCAGGAGTTTAAGTTCTACGGGGAAAACAAGTATGTACATTAAATAGAAAGTAGTTAGAGAGGATGGGCATTCTTTAGGAAATCAGGAAAGGCATCATGGAGAAGTGGTACTTGAGCTGATCCTTGAAGGAAGAAAATTTTAGGAGTCACAGGTGAGAAAGGAATACATTACAGACATAGGGGAATCTGTACACCACCAGTGTAAAGGTATGATGATAAGAGATAGTGCCACATGTGAGGAACAGAGGGAAGGTCACTTTGTCTGGACTTCAGAGTATAGAAAGAAGAATAATATATAATGAGGCTGGAAAGATAGGCAGTGGTGGTTTTAAAAAGTTAAGCAGAAGGGTTTATATTTGATCCTAGAGGCAATAGGGAACCATTGTAGTTTATTGAGTGAGAGTGACATAATCAGATTTGAATTCAAGGAAAATCACTCTGGCAGGTGTGTGGAAGATGGACTGAAATGGGAAGAGGTTCTAGACAATTATTATAATAGTCTAGGTGAGAGACGAGGAAGGCCTAAAGCAAAATGGTGGCCATATGCATAGAGAAAAAGGGTCAGATGCAAGACCCGTGGTAGAGGGAGAAAAGGCAAGAACTGGCAATGGATTGGGTATTTGGATATGCTTAAGAGATAATGTGGAATTGAAGACAATGCCAAGGTTATGAATCCAGGAGCCTAGAATAATAGAGGGGAGAGTTTTGAGGGAAAAGACAATGAGTTTTAATTTGGACATGTTGACTTTGAGATATCTATGGGAAATCCAGTTTAAAATATCCAGTGGTTGTCCAGACAATATGTTCCAAGCAGAAGAAAGAGTAAGAACTTTTTCCATCTAGGGTATGCCTCTTTGTAACTATAATGGGTTGACCCACCTGTGAAACCACAACAAGAAAAGAGATAATACCAAGTTGAATCCCTTTTCTCAAGCCCCTTACTCTTGGTATTAGCTGAGAACTCATGAGCCTGGAGTAGGAGTATTATGGAGATCCAATTCTTCTTAACACTTAGTGCCCTCCTACCCCAAGTGCTTTTGGTCTTGTTTTGAAAGAAAGTGGCAGAAGGATTAATTTTAAAATATGATCAGTTGACTCCTTTTGTTAATATAAGAGGAAGAGCACTGGTTTAGGAGTCAGAGGACCAGTACTCAAATCCCACTTTTGACAATATATTTTTTTTTTAGTGAAGCAATTGGGGTTAAGTGACTTGCCCAGGGTCACACAGCTAGTAAGTGTTAAGTGTCTGAGGTCAGATTTGAACTCAGGTACTCCTGACTCCAGGGCCGGTGCTCTATCCATTGTGCCACCTAGCTGCCCCTTGACAATATTTTAAGGAACTTGGCAAGTCATTTAATCTCCTTGGATCTCAGTTTCCTGGTCTGTATTATGAAGGGGTGGTATTAGATGGCTTCCAAAGTCCTTCTTGTTCCAGCTCTATGACCCTTTGACAAAGTTCCTAGTCCAAGAGCTATCTTTCCTTCACATCCCTACCCTCCAAATGCCTACCTCTGCTCATATCTTTGGCATAGAACAGTCATTTATTACTCAGATTCAAGGTTATTTTGTGATGAAGGTATCTATCCCATCTCATGTAACAGTTGCTTTTTTTGAGGATTAGTAATAGAAGATTAGGGGGCATGAACAATTCTCATTGGAAGAAGGACCCTGCCCTGCCACTCCAAAGTTCCTGTCTATTCTCTTCCTACTTGCCCACACCAACATGCCATGTATTCCTGATTTAGCTTCCCTTTTCAAGGTCCTAGCCCTTCTATAAAATGCTCTGTATATTCCTCATCCCTCTAGGGTACCAGTCTTTGCCTAGCCATTGCTACTCAAGGTAGGAAAAAAAAAAGCTTTACCTCAGGATCAGCTATCTTACCAGACTTTGATGTTCTAGTAGTGAATAAAATTCATTCCTTGGGAACCAGAGAGCCTCGATCAGTCTGTTGATAAGTATTTATTAAGTACCTACTATGTGCCAGATGCTACACTAAGACCTGGGGATAAAAAGAAAGGAAACCGAAAGTCCTGTTCTCAAATGGCTCACAGTCTAATGAGAGAAGACAATAGGCATATAACTAGGTAAATATAAGCTATACACAGGGCAAGAGAAGCCTGGGGCAGCTAGGTGGCACAGTGGATAGAGCACCAGCCCTGGAGTCAGGAGGACCTGAGTTCAAATCCGGCCTCAGACACTTGGTACTTACTAGCTGTATGACCCTGGGTAAGTCACTTAAAACCAATTGCCTCAAAAATTTTTTTTAAATTAAAATTAAAAGAGAAGCCACTAGAATCATGAGGGATGAATAGCCTTACTGTAGAAGGTGGGATTTTAGTTAGATCTTGAAGGAAGCCAGGAGGTGGAGGTGAGGAAGGAGAGGATTCTATTCATGGGGGACAGCCAGAGAAAATACTTGGATCCAAGAGATAGAGTCTCTTGTTTGAAGAATAGCAAGTTCACTTTGTCTAATGTCACTGGATCAAGAGTACTTGATGGGATGTATGGTACAACAAGAATGGAAAATGGAGAGGGGTAGATTATGAAAGGTTTTGAATACCAAAGAGAGAAATTTATATTTGATCCTGGAGCTGATTAGGGAGACTCTAGAGTTTAATGATTAGGGAGGGATGACATAGTAGTGCCTGTGCTTTAAAAAAATTACTTTAGCAATTCAATCAAGGATAGACTGACATAGGGAGAGACTTAAGGCAGACCTTCAGGCTATTGCAGTAGGCCAGGTGTGAGGACATGAGGGCCTGCAAAAGATTGGTAGCACTATCAGAGGAGAGGAGGGACTGTATTTTGGAGATGTTTTAAAGAGGAAATCAGACCTTAGCAACTGATTTCATATGGGGAGTGAAAGAGAGTAAAGAGTCAAGGATGACACCTAGGTTTTGAACCTAGGAGACTAGAAAGACAGTGATATCCTCAATAGTAATAGGGAAGTTTGGAAAAGAGGGAGTATTTAGGAGGAAATATAATGAGTTCTTTTTTTGGACATGTTGACTTAAAAATATCTACTAGACAGCCAGATCAAGATGTTTGATAGGCAGTAGAGATGCAGGATGGGATAATTTTTTAAATGAATGAATAACTTCTAGGCATAACCTCCCATTAATAGATAAGTTAGTGTGCACACTCACAATCATCCCTTCTACATCCCAACCCCTTCCTCCCATCACATACCCACATATACATGGGCACATTACCACAGAGACATACAAGCATACAAGTGCTAATACCTATACACCTATAGTCACACATAATGATTTCATTTAGCTTCTAAATACTCAAATGACAATGTTCTCTAGGATCTGAATTAGTTGTATAATTTCCACTTGCTTAAGTTCTCTCATTTTGAAAAAAAAATCACTGTCTAATATTTAAGATAATCTTAGTCCAAAACACTTCATGACATAAATCCACTTGTTGCAATTTCCTCCCATGTCTCAGACATGAAAAGAATCTAGTAAATTTTCCAATCAACTAATCCAAAGGATACTAACTACCAACTTCCTCAGTCTCCCTCCCACCAAAATTTTTGTTGCAAAATGCCAGACCAGAAAGAAACTCTCTTAGATGAAAGCTGAAAATAATCTCTTCTGTGGTCTCTTGTTTGTTGAAACTGACTACTGACATCAGAAAGCCATGCATTGTGTAATTCTGCCCCAATCCATTTTTGCCCCTCTTCCATATTAAGCAAAAACATGTTTCTTTCACATTAAATTCCAAGGTAAGTCCCCTTCTTCGGGACAACCAGTCTTCAGAAATAAATCTCCAAAAACAGACACCAAACTGAGGGGTTTAGCTGGGGTTGGGAGGAAGTCTTTTACAGATTTAAGGATGTCACTCTTCTCAGATGTAATTCAGGGAAAACTACAGGGATTCTTCCATCTACCCCTCTGCAGAACTATTCTTGCATTAATCAGAGAATGGTAGATGAGTGTACAAGGCAGAGGGAAGGGTTAACTGAGCCCAGACCTCAGCAATGTGTATTCAATTTTGATAAAAATCTTTTTCTCCACCCCACAGCTCAGATACTTCTCTTTATGTTACAGGCACACATCTTGTTTGGGGCAATGCACACTCCCCGGGGTACCCAGCACCCACACTGCTGTGGGACAGATGTGGCAGAGACATCAAGCCCACTCCCCCCTTTCTGGGGATCTAGCCTGTGCCAGAGTCTATGCCACCTCCCCCTCCTCTTCTTCCTCCTCCTTCTCTTTTTCTTCCCCCTCCTCTTCCTTTTCATCCTCCTCACAAATTACCGTCCCCCAGACCAATTCCTTCCATATATAAATTACAGTGCAAACTCCCCTTAAATGTCAAACCCAAACAATGAAGTTACGGAGTAACTAACTGGGGATGCTGAAGCTTATAAACTCAAGGAGCTTATTCCCAAATGCCTTTTTCCCTTTCCAGTCCCTGGCATTCTTCCTCCTGAGTAGCTCAAGCCACAGGACCAGACTAAGGAAAGCTTTCCCTACCACCAAGAGGGGGGACAGATACTCTTCACTCTGCCTCATCTCTAGTCAAGACAGCTTGTGCAGGGCTGGGAGTTGAGTCTGGAAAGAGTTAAAACCCAACTAACTCAAGGAGCCAGTTGGGGACCCTGAACTGGGGAAAAGCCACAGGAAAGTTGCCAGTATTTAGGGTTTGGGAGAGTTCATTTTGGGTTGACGCTCCTGTGACAATCAGGGAATCAGATTTCATATTCACAAATCTTTCTCTCCCCCTCTCCTCTTAAAGTTTTCCGAAGACATTTCCTTTATACAAATGTGCCAACACGTACACGTACACACACACACACACACACACACACACACACACACACACACACACACACACACAGAGCGGCAGAGCACCAAATGTCCACGGTTCCTATGTACACTTAGAAGAAACAAAACAGCTTGCCCGCAGCGGAGCAATGCTTCCCAAGCCTATTTCAGATCATAAAGAAAGTTTTTAAAAAGGAGACATCGCCCCCTGAATGTTGCCCCTTATTTCCTTCCCGCATCCTGTCAACAGCGTGAAACAAGAGAGCAGAGCGGCTGAGGCTGTCGCACTTACACTGTGTATCCCATAGCTTCGTTCTGGCTCCCCGATTTCTGTATTCCTACAATCCACACAGAGTGCCTCTTGTCCTCCTCCTCCTCTTTCCTCTATGTACTGTAAGGTCCTCAGATTGAAACCACTGCTGTTTTCACTTTCAGACCAACCTCTCTCCTCTCTCTTCTCCCTCCCTCCCAGCCTCTGACGTCAGGCTGCCTAGGAGAGATATTTATGGCAAGGATAGGCTAAAGTTTCCCTAGGTAGGGTTCTGATCGCAGTTCCTCGGGATTTGTAATTTTCACACTTTCAGACAGAAAGCTCCACAAAGAAGGGAAAAGAAGGAGGGAGAAAGTAGGAGGGCGGACAATGAGGGCAACTGTTTAAAACTTTGGCAAAGGGAACTCCCAACCCTTGCCTGTCTTTTGAAAAGTCTTTAGGGTCAAAGAGGCAAAAATTGCAACCTCAAATATGTTTCTCCTCAGTATATCTATGCAATGCAGAAAAGTGTCTGTTACAAGTCCCACTCAGGACACCCAAGTGCTATTGGCTCTGGGAAATACCCTCCCCTCCGTGAATATTTCCCAGCAAGGTGTGAAGGAAAGACAAGAGGCAAAAGAGAACAGTCAATTAGAAGTTCTGCTCCACATCGAAATGCTTTCCTGGTTTTTATTGGGGAGGGCTTGCTTGAAACAAACAGCAAAACAAAGAATGAAACATTTAAGTCCATTTTTATTAAGCTGCTCTAAACTCAACACCTCTGATTTTTTTTTTCTGGAGAAATCCTGCTTAGATCTAGTCAGCAATCTGCCTTTAGCATCTGTGGACTCGTTTGTTTGATATTTACTTGTAATTGTTTATGTTTCTTTGTAAGTGTTTAAAACTTGTTTAAAATTTGATTTCATCCCATCTGTTGCAGCCTTGTCTCTTCCTAAGGGTGAAGACTGGGCAGAACTTTCTGTTTCCCTGTGCACCTCTTAGCAAAAGTGTCAGACAGAAAGGGATCATTGCAAAGTTATGCCCAAGACAAAAAGTTTTCTGAGATTTGGAGAGTGGCACCTCCAAAACCTTGAAAAGATATCACAAATATGGTTTAATTAAATGTGCATCTCAACCAAATGGGAGATTCTAGGAGTATAAAGGGAGACGATGGAGCTACACTTTCAGAGTAAATTAAACTGAGTACATCAAGTAAACAAGTATTTATCAAGTTCCTACTATGTACCAGGCATTGTGCTCATTGTTGTGGGGAAAAATAACATTGTTTTTTGTTTGTTTGCTTGTTTAGTTTTCCAAAGAACATTACATATATTTATCTCATTTGATCCTCACAGCAACCCTGGGAAAGAGGTGTTATTATTATCCTCAGTTTACAGATGAGGAAAATGAGGCTGTCACACAAATATTAGGTGTCTGAGGCAGGACTCAAAATCAGACTGAGACGCAGTGTAGCACTTCCTTACTCAATGTGTATACTTTGTATACTTTGTATGGTACTTGGTTGTTCAGTGGTTTGTATGATACTATAATCTTACCATGGTAATTACATTACCCTATATGTCCAGAGTCTGAAGTAAATAAGGCAGATAATTAATAGAAATCAGTGAACCAAATGGAAATTAAAAAAAAAAAATCAGGCCTAATGAGAAACTGACTGTCCTCTACCTTCTAATTCTCCTTTTCTCTTCTCCACATAGGGTCTCTATGATATTCTGTTCATAAGGGCAATTCAGAATGTGTTGGAGGATAGGCATAGGGTAGGGAAGAAACTTTGAAAGAAAGAGAATATATTGGGATGATGAGAAAATGGAGAGATGGAAACAGACAACAAAGGAAAGTCTAAATTGGGGAGAGGGAATACTCTGTTGCTACTTCAGACTAACTCCCCTCTGATTGAGCAGTACAGAAAAGATTCTTGAAATGAGTGGCTGAGTTTTCTGAGGCGGTGTATGAGGCTGATGTACCCCATAGACTAAATGATCAGCCAGATTCTCCTCTTACCTATTACCCTTTCTTCAACTCTCTCTAAGATGTCTCAGATGGATGAAGCTTTATCTCATGTTTTCAGAGATCTCCAGGACAGGAAATTCTGCTCCTCGATCTATTATTCAAATATCCCTGTCTCAAAGCCTGAAGTGCTTTAAAACTAATTAATTGCCCAATACTTTTTCCCAATACTTTTTAAAGGCAAGATAGAATTTGTATGATTCCCCGGGAGGACTCATTCTTCTATGAAACAATATTTGTCTGGGGCAGATTTAGGCTCTATTAAGATTCCTTCTCACTCATTATACCTTTGTAATTCCCAGTTGTTCCAAATTCCAAAGCCACATAGAAATGTGATCTAATTCAGTATAATAGCATTGGTGTGAAGGGATCCAGCAATTTGTTTTTCTGTTCTTAATTCACAGAGTCACAAATGCAACTAGGGATGAGAAGAACTATTCAGATATATGAGATGTGCCTTGCCCTGAAAAATCAACAACTTTCTGAGCTCAGGTCCCTACACTTAAAAGGGAATCTACATTGATAATGATGATAACACCCAAAAGGTAGGTGTTATTTGCTCTGTAGAAAACCCAATACAGCACCAATCAAAGAGGAACTTACCCGACATTTTTGGTGATGCTATTTTTGGTGCTGATTCCTGTTTATACATAAGGAAACTGTGTACATTTTTGTTTGTACACAAGGAAATTGCAGAAATTCAGGCCAAAAGTTGTCAGCTTTACTCCACCCCTTTTGGGCTCTCTAAAGGAAACTCCTGAGTAATCTTTATGGTCCTAGTATCAAGAGTACGATGGGAGTTGAAAAAAATTTACTCATCCAAACCCAGATTTCATATATCAGATGGGCCTGGGGTAACGGGTTAAGGGGACACAAAGAAATTAAACTGGCAGACTTGTCTTAAGGAACTCTTAGTGTGGTCTGAGTGTGGCTGTGGATCTGACTCATAAAAGAGCTAAAATAGACATGAGGCTCTCATCTAGAGCAGGTGTCAAATGTGCTACAGGCTGGCAACACTCCCACTGTAGCCTGAACCAGATTTAGATGTAATTGGGAAATAATTAACAAAATTAGTAAAAAAAAAATATACAATAGGATATAGATACTGTTAGTTTTAGGTTTTTTTTAAGTCCATATGCAATCCCACAGGGATCATTAGGTACATGGTCCTCCACTTCTATTTGAGTTTGATATCGTTGGCCTAGAGGACACTCCCAAAAAGAGTGAACAGCCTCTCTTCTATAAAGAAGCTATATGTTTGTCCTTCATTTTCTTTTCTTTTTTATTTTTTTGTGGGACAATGAGTGACTTACCCAGGGTCACACAGCTAGTAAGTGTCAAGTGTCTGAGGCAAGATTTGAACTCAGGTCCTCCTGAATCCAGGGCTGGTGCTTTATCCACTGTGCCACCTAACTGCCACCTGTCCTTAATTTTCTTTTTTTTCCCCTGTCTTTCATTTTCTTTTCTTTTTAAAAAAATTTCTTTTATTATTTTCCAGTTACATATTACATATAAGGATAGTCTTCAGGGCAGCTAGGTGGCATAGTGGATAAAGCACTGGCCCTGGATTCAGGAGTACCTGAGTTCAAATCCAGCCTCAGACCCTTGACACTTATTGGCTGTGTGACCCTGGGCAAGTCACTTAACCCTCATTGTCCCACCCAAAAAAAAAAAAAAGGATAGTCTTCAACATTTGTTTACACTGGATTTTTAGTTCCAAATTTTTCTTTTCTCACCCCCTCCCTTCCTTCTCTTCTCCCCAAGACAGAAAGCAATCTGATATAGGTTGTATATGTACAGTCACATCAAATATATTTCTACATTAGTCATCTTGTAAAAGAAGAATCAGAGCACAAAGGAAAAACCTCAAACAAGAAGGAAAAATAAAAAAAAAACAGTTCAGAAATAGAAACAGTATGATTCAATCTGCATTCATAATTCACAGGGTTTTTTTTTTTGAATGTTGAGAATATTTTCTATCATGAGTTCTTTGAAACTGTTTTGCATAGGGGCAGCTAGGTGGCACAGTGGATAGAGCACTGGCTCTGGAGTCAGGAGTACCTGAGTTCAAATCCGGCCTCAGACACTTAACACTTACCCTGGGCAAGTCACTTAACCCCAATTGCCTTACTAAAAAAAAAAAACAAAAAAAAAAACTGTTTTGCATTGTTGCAATGCTGAGAAGAAGCAAGTCTATCCCCATTGTTTATCACACAATGTTGATGTTACTGTGTACAATGTTCTCCTTGTTCTTCTCCTCTCGCTCAGCATCAGTTTATGTAAGTCCTTCCAGGTTTCTCTGAACTCCTCCTGCTCGTCATTTCTTACAGCACAATGGTATTCCATTACATTCATATACCATAATTTGTTTAGCCATTCCTCTATTGATGGGCATTCCCTCGATTTCCAATTCTTTGCCACCACAAAGAGAGCTGCTAGAAATATTTTTGTACATGTGGGTCCTTTTCCCTCATCTATGGTCTTTTTGTGATACAGACCTAGCAGTGCTACCACTGGGTTAAAGGATATGAAAAGTCCCATAACCCTTTGGGTTTAGTTCCAAACTGTCCTTCATTTTCAAAGAAGACCAGAGCCATTGCAGGTAATATCCTGACTCATGAATGAACTAGATTTGAGTCAGGCAGAGTTGTACAAAGTTACCAACTTTGCTCTTTCTTACAGAGTGATCAGTCTAATGGCAAGACAAAAGCCAAGATGACTGGCAATGTCCCAGGAGACAGTGGATGCCGTTGGCATCTGTGATATCTAACCAAGCTCTAAGCACTCCACAGAACCTGCTTTAGCTGCCTTCACGGCCATTGAAACAAATTCTTTTCCTTTGTCCATTCCACTGGGGAAGTCTTCACATGCTTGGGGTAGACATCCCCCTAACTCAATGATGTTTGAGGCCTGTCAGTTACCCTCAATCTGGCCGCCTGCTCAGTTTACTGGGTATGGCCGCTGTGTGTGCTAAAGCTTCTTGGAGTTGTAGTTGAGAGTTGGGTGAAAGGTAGATACCAAAGGTGGATGAACAGCCCTGCAGAGGGCTCAGAAAGTCCTCATACCAGAGGTCCTACTCCTCGAATGCCACATAAATCTCTGTCAAGAAGCCACACAGAGTGAGTAATTCAGTAGAGGAGTGGCAAGTGGCAGCATGGAAGAGAGAGTAGTCTAGCAGATGACATCAGCAACTCTCTAGGAAAGTAGTACTAGGTCCTTGGTATGATATAATCCTAAAAGAATGAGAAGTCCATATTATGTTTGTCCTTTCTTTTCTTCCTGTGAGGGGGTATATCCCTGTTTCTATGAAGGAGGCAGTGGTTTCTTTGATATTTTTCTTTCTGGTGTATTTAACTAAATGCTTTTATTTTATGTGAATGTTTCCTAAGGTTTGGCTGGGTAAATGGTTTGAGCAGCTAGATGGCCTAGTGGATGGAGCACTAGCTCTGGACTTAGGAAGAACCGAGTTCAAATCCTATTTCAGATAGCTATTATTATTATTAGCAATTGATTTAAAAAAAACACTAATATCAGACCTTTGGCTTTGAATTGATGTTGATCTGAAGTGTATATTGAGCTGAGTATAGCTTTGAGGGACCTCTATTTGAGGGAGGGACCCAGGCTATATAATGGACAAAACCCACTCAGTAAAGAGGCTTTCATTAGTTCCTGTCAGTTCAAATGTGCCTATTGTCTGGAAGCAATTTTCTTGAATTAGACAACTTGAAATAGAAAGAAAGTCAATATCTGCCTCAGTTTCATCCAGGGATGGGGTGTGGGAGGGAAGCTTATAGAGGTACCAGGTGGTGAACAAAAATACTACTACTAATAATTATTATTATTAATAACAACAATAATAAAAACATTTACATAGTGCTTACTACATGCCAGCACTGTGCCAAGTGCTTTACAATTATTATCTCAGTTGATTCTCACAGCAACCCTAGGAGGTAAGTGCTGTTACTATCATATCTATTTTTTTTTTTTAGTGAGGCAATTGGGGTTAAGTGACTTGCCCAGGGTCACACAGCTAGTAAGTGTCAAGTGTCTGAGGCCGGATTTGAACTCAGGTCCTCCTGACTCCAGGGCCGGTGCTCTATCCACTGCGCCATCTAGCTGCCCCTATCATATCTATTTTACAGATGAGGAAACTGAGGCAAACAGAGGTTAAGTGACTTGCCCAGGGACACCCATCTAATAAGTACCTGAGGTCAGATTTGAACTCAGGTTTTCCTGACTCCTGGGCCACTGTTCTATCTACTGTACTACCTTTCTGCCCCTACTATGACATGAAGTTCATAATTCAGCTGCTTGATGGGCATTTCAGTTCTTGTTCCCTTCTCCCTTTTTTTCTGCCTTCTTCTCTATTGATCTCTACCCAAATCCCTCTTAAGATATAAAATGTCCATACTGGGGTTACAAGTCTCCTGGCATCTCTCTCCCAGCATAGACATAACCACACTAAATGAACTATTTGCGAAACTGTATACTTAGAGAATAGGCCTTTGTACATTTTCAAGAAGCAGTCTCAGGGTGTTTGCAGTGGGTTTGAGGTTCTGCCGTGTATTAATTCTCTTACGTCAAAATCTTGAGTATTCAACCACAAGACACACAATTCCAGGACATCACAGCTTCACCCTCCACCTCCTCCCTAACCCAGACCATGCACGTGTCTAATCTGGTATGTAGCTCCCCTGCAGAGCCCGGGAAGGCAAGCACGAACCCAGTGTACTATACCTGGCCAGGCCAGGCCACAAGTGGAATGGAATATCACATAGGAGTCAGGAGTGGGGGTGGAGAGGTGATAAAATTGAAAATTCTTTTCTTATCTATCCCCACCCCACTCTGCCACCCCCAGACAATCTGTCTGTTCCTAAAGCTTAAGGTTCAGAGTTTAGGAGAAGAGTGTATGTTAGTAGCCACAGCTGCTTGTGTTATTTCTGGAGTCAGATCCTTTGCAGCAGCAAACATCAGGGTAATGGTTACATGCAAACCCCCATTATATTTCCATTTTCAATGGCTCTCAGCCTTTTGAAAAATAATTCTCAGGGCCAAGTATTCTAGTCTCGGCTCAAAGCAAACTTTTTTAAAAAGTAAATTTGATTTACATTTTTTCGTAGCTGAGCAAGAATTCACGGGCATCTATTCAAAGATCTCAAACAAAGGGAGTGTGGCATAGTGGATAGAGAGCTGGCATGAGAGCCAGAAGAATTTGAGTTATAGTTCTGCTTCTGACACATACTGACTATGTGACTCTAGACAAGTCACTGAACCTTGTAATGCCCTAGAAGAGTGTAAACCTGTCTTCATTCTCTAGGAACTATACAATTTGGTCCATTAGAAGGAATGGCTTGCTTGCTGTTCAGAGAATGTACCTGCTTGCAATTACAGAGGGTGTTTCTTCATAATAGAAATTACAGACTAAGTTGTATTCAAAGATCTACATATTCTAAACCTACCCCCATGCCCAAGCAACTGATAATTAGGCAGGGTCATAGAATCCTACTTTTAGGGATTGTCTCTCTTATTAATCTACTCCACAGAGATGGATACCATGCTATTACTATTGGATTGGGAGTTCCTGAAAGGCAGACTTTATCTCCCCTAGTAGAGGAAGGATGGAGATGGAGGAAGGGAGGAGGAAGAGAAGGAAGGAAGGAGAGGATTTGGGGAAGTGGCAACCATAAAGAAAGGTTTATATCTCAATATGTCCCTAAATTCTAGCTCGCCTTCCAATGGACTTTTGGGGGGGAAAAAAAGGACTCTTTCTCATTTCTTTGAGATATGTTTGAGCTGAGATATATTACTCTCCCTGGGAAACTCATTCTCTCTTTGTATTGTATGGTATATTCTAATTTGTATAACATCTCCAATTTGTCTTTGTATTGGATACAAATTGGATTGATTGGATAGATGGATTTACTTTCTATTTACTATCGGTGATGATTTTTTATGTAACTAGCATCAGATGGGAAGGGGCCAAGACTTTAGATATAAGCTTGGGGTATTTCTTCCTCTTTAAGGGATAGTGACCAGGAAAGCAGCTTGAATCAAAGAGTGAAATAATTTCTGTTAGACTAGCAATATTAATGGGGGGATGGATAGTAGTGCATCAGAGCAGCTAGCCCAATGGCCCCAGTCTTCTGTCCCCCTCTCTACAGGAATTACTCCCTCTTGGAGAGGGGTGGTCCAGATTCCAGAGACAGCTATTCATGCCTCCCCTCAAGTTGCATTTACATGAACTCATGTGGACATATACATAACCTAAATGGACAACAGAGAAACAAGATATATCCCGCCTCCCTTCTCATTTTGTATTTCAAAAGACAGTAAGAGAAGGGAGTCCGACTAAGTGATGAAGTGATGGCAGCCTGAAACCACAGCTATGCAGCAATCAAACAAGGATATTGGGTGTTTATGAAACTCCATGGGTGTGGAAATGTCTGTATTTACCAAATGATGCCACGAGTGTGCAAACCTGCCATCTGTGTTTTGTCTAGGAGTTTGCAGCAAACTTTTTTTTTAATATGGAGAATAACTTCCTATTTGGATCAAGTGACTATGGATTAATTACAAATATATTTATAAAGTATCTTTTTATCCTTTAAAAATGATAAAATTATTTAGGCGATTATTTGGAGGGAATATGAGTTTATTTGTATATGGAAGGGGATTTCTAGCATAGAAACTTTCTCCACTAATAGAGGTTAGTAATTCTTTGATAATTTTTAATTTTAAAGAGTTGCATAGGGCATCAGAAAAATCACACCAGTCCACAAGCATTTACTAAGTGCTATGTGTTAGGCATGGTTCTAAGTGCTGAGGATAAAAAGGAAAGCAAAAGTAACACCTGCCCTCAAGGAGCTCAAATTCTAATTGGGGAGGGGGAGGGGGAGAGACAACAGCAACTGGGTGTTGCAGTGGGTAGATCTGGACCTGGAATCAGGAAGACCTGAGTTCAAATTGAGCCTTAGATACTTACTAGCTAAGTTATCCAGGGTAAGTCACTTAACCTCTATACTTTACTTGAGGGAACCCATCAGAACAAAGAGATAGGGCAAGATAAAAAGCAAGGAACTTCTGAAGAGAAGAAACAGCCTGGAGACCTACAGAAAAGGAAGCACCAAGTTCTGAAAATTGGAAAAGTGGAAGTTCTAAGGATTTGTAAGAACTAGCTGCAACCAGAGAGCCATTGTTCAATTTTCAGAGTGAGCTTTTACACCTTGGAAAATATGTTACGAATCTAGGCTTGGTTTATTGTCTTGTTAATTGTCTAGATGTGTTGAGTCTGAAGTGTCAACAAGACATCCAAGTGGATCCTTGCTTTTTGTACTGACATCCCCATCACTTAGCCCAGTACGTGGCACACAATAAATGCTTAACAAATGCTTTTTCCTTTCTTCAGGGAAGGAAGAAGACAATGTCTGAGATGCAACAGACATTGGCAAAGCAGAAGGAGGCAGTAGATGTAAGAGATGGAGGTAGGAGGTGATTGCTAGAGCAAGATTCCAATGGAGATAGGAGTTGATACATCCTAGGGCACACATGATAGAGTTAACTTTGACAAGGATAGGAATCACTTCATTCTCTGAGACAAGAAAAAAGGAGAAGAGAATTGGAAAAGACACAAAGAGGTAAGTGACATGGAAGATGAGTGGGTGAAGGAGATGGCTCAGTCTTCTCAGTAAAGTAGGAAGTGAGGTCCATTACCAAAAAGGCAAGTCATTAAGAGCAGAAAAAAGTGGGCAGAAGAATATTTTGAGAACAATTTCTGTGAGGAATATGATACTTGGATACTTTGATAAAGTGCATGTGATAGGGAGTAAATAAGTGATGAATAAGAAATGGTCTTGCATTATTGAGGGCCCAGCTGAAGTGAGATGCCATGTGTTTGTAGTGGACCCTACCCTCTTCTCAGTCAGCCTTCACTGTTCAGCAGAAGGAGAAGAGAAGGTGGACACTAGGGGTTATCCAGAGCTGGGAATTATAAAGACTGGAAAAGCAAAAGGTCAAGAAAGCCAAAAGATTTTAGAGCAATCATTTAAACGGCTCAACACCCTGCTTCAGAGGAAATGTAATCAGGGATGATAGACTGGGAGATCAGGTGAGGCAGTTGGGAGACCAGATGTTACATTGACTGTACAGAGAAGATTCAGGCTTAGGGGTATAGGAGAGGTGGAAGAAAAGTAGTTTTGGTCAGATAAAAGAACTTCAGAGTTCAAAATTTTGGCATTTAAAGTAGTTGTAAGGTCTAATGTGTGACCAGACATGTTTAAGGATGAATTAGAAGGATCATCAACTCCAATACTGAATTCCAAGGATTATGGAAGTGGGTAGAATACTATAAGAGGAAAAAGCAGTGGATAGAGCACCAGAACTGGAGTAAAAAAGATGCATCTTTCTGAGTTCAAATCCAGCCTCTGACACTGGGGCCTTGGGAAGTAAAATTATTTATCTAAGTCACATAGCTAGTAAATAGCAGAGCTAGGATTCAAACCCCATGTCCTCTCACCCTAGACTGGAGTCAAAACTTTTTAATGTAATCACAGACTACATTAGGGTGCTATTTTTATTGTTTAGTCATTTTCAGTTGCATCTTATGCTTCACAACCCCATTTGGGGTTTTCTTGGCAAGGATACTAGAGTGGTTCAAAGTTCCCTTTTCCAGCTTATTTTCCTGAGGCAAGCAGGGTTAAATGACTTGCCCAGGGTCACACATCTAATAAGTGTCTAAGGCCAGATTTTTAACTCAAAAGTCCTGATTCCAGGCTCAGCACTCTATCCATATCCTTACCATAAGGTAATAGGAGTTATAACATGAAGAATAAAGAGCAACAGACCTTTATAATAAAGCAGCCTTAAGTTTCATTTTGAAACTTGATTGAAGTCCAAGGTTAAAGGATAATATAGTGTCTGGTTCTGGAGGAGGGCTGTATTGGTTTTGGGCTTTCCCTCAAAGATACCTTGTAGGTGCTGTCAGTAATTTGATTGTAGCTGTGACAAGGTGGTTGCGTTGTTGAAGGGAACCAGCCTGAGTATGAATTGCTTAGTGATAATTCAGAATAACCAAAAGAAAAAATAGCTTAAAGCAATTTCCTGCTGAGGCTGGGTGGGTGGTACAAAGATAACACCTTCAATGTGAGATACAGAGGAGAGGAAGAAGGGAAGCGCTCTGTAAGTGGCCTTACTTCTTTCAGTGAAGTATAGTGGACCCATTCAGCTTAGTTTTGTGGTTTTCTTCAGCTAGGTTCAGCCACACATGACTAGGACCAAAGGCAGCAGATGGTGGACTCAGAGGGCTGTGAAGAGGCGAGTACACTTTATAGAAGCAAGGAGAGTCAGAGAGACTCAACTTTCCATCATCGTTAGTAGAATGAATCCCTCTCAACCCTACGCAAGACATTTTCTTCAAATTGTGGTCTCTTCTGGAGAGAATGTCTTGGGTAAGATTTAAGGTAATATCCTGCTGCCTGCAAACACCCTGTGCTTCCTCATTCTAAACAAAAACCAAATACACAAATAACCCTCAGATCTGATTTAACCATCCTGACTAGTAATCTCATCTCTTTCATGGCTGATTTTTTTTTTGTGGGGCAATGAGGGTTAAGTGACTTTCCCAGGGTCACACAGCTAGTAAGTGTCAAGTGTTTGAGGTCACATTTGAACTCAGGTCCTCCTGAATCCAGGGCTTGTGCTTTATCCAAGCTGCTCTGGATTTTCTTTTTTTAAAATATAAAACTATTTTATTATTTTCAGTTACCTGTAGAGATAGTTTTCAACATTTGTTTTCATAGGATTTTTAGTTCCAAATTTTTCTCCCATCCTCTCTTCCCTCCCTCTTCCCCAAGACAGAAAGCAAACTGATGTTGTTTATATATCATATAAATATATTGCTGCATTAGTCATATTGTGAAAGAAGAATCAGAGCACAAGGGAAAAACTTCAAAAAAGAAGGAAAAAAACCCAGCCCAATAGTAGAAACAGTATGGTTCAATCTGCATTCATAATCCACAGTTCTTTTTTCTGGATGTTAAGAACATTTTTTGGATCACTGCACTGCTGAGAAGAGCCAAGTCTGTCACCGTTGTTCATCACACAATGTTGCTGTTACTGTGCACAATGTTGTCCTTGTTCTGTTCCTCTCAGTCAGCATCAGTTCATATAAGTCCTTCCAGGTTTCTCTGAACTTCTTCAGCTCATCATTTCTTACAGCACCATAGTATTCCATTACATTCATATACCACAACTTGTTTAGCCATTCCCCTATTGATGGGTATTCCTTCAATTTCCAATTCTTTGCCACCACAAAGAGAGCTGCTAGAAATATTTTTGTACATGTGGGTCCTTTTCCCTCATCTATGATCTCTTTGGGATACAGACCTAGCAGTGGTACCACTGGGTCAAAGGGTATGAACAGTCCCATAGCCCTTTGGGTGTAGGTCCAAATTGCTTTCCAGAATGGTTGGATTGGTTCATAGCTCCACCAACAATGCATTAGTGTTATTTTCCTTTTTTGTCATATTAGCCAATCTCATAAGTGTCAGGTGGTACCTCAGAGTTGTTTTAATTTGCATTTCTCTAATCAATAGTGATTTAGAGCATTTTTTCATGTGGCAATAGATAGCTTTGATTTCTTCATCAGAAAACTGCCTGTTCATATCCTTTGACCATTTCTCAATTGGCAATGAATTACATTCTTATAAATTTGATTTAGTTCCCTATATATTTTAGAAATGAGGCCTTTATCAGAAATACTGGCTGGAAAATTGTTTACCAGCTTTCTGCCTCCCTTTTAATTTTGGCTGCATTGCTTCTGTTTCTACAAAACCTTTTTAATCTAATGTAATCAAAGTCATCCATCTTGCATTTGATAATATTCTCTATCTCTTATTTGGACATAAATTGTTTTCCTCTCCATTTATCTGAAAGGTAAACTACTTCCTCTCCTAATTTATCTCTTGTATCACCCTTTATGTCTAAATCTTTACCCATTTTGACCTTATTTTGGTATATGTTGTAAGATGTTGGTCTATGCCTAGTTTCTGCCATACTATCTTCTAGTTTTCCCAGCAGTTTTTGTCAAATACTGAGTTCCTATCCCAGAATGGCTAAATTTTCTGATAAAAACTTCTGCAATCAATGCCTTACTGTCCTCTATTTTTCTTCTAAACTCTCAGCAATCTGGCTTTTGACCTTCTTATGCAACTGAAACTGCTCTCTCCAAAGTTACTAATGATTTCTTAGTTCACCCATTTCAGTTATGTTCATTTTAACTCTTTGTGATTCAATTTGGAGTTTTCTTGGCAAAGATACTGGAGTGGTTTGCCATTTTCTTTTCCAGCTCATTTTATAGATGAAGAAACTGAGACAAACATAGTTAAGTGACTTGCTCAGGTTCACACAGCTACTAAGTGTCTGAGGCCAGATTTGAATTTGGCAGGATGAGTCTTCCTGACTCCAGGCTCATCACTCTATCCACTGTGCCACCTAACTGCCCAGTTCCCTAACTATACTCAATCCTCATTCTTTTTGACCTCTCTGAAGTCTTTGACACTGTTAATCATCCTCACCTCTTCTATACACTCTCCTCTCTAAGTTTTTGCACTTGGTTCTCCTCCTACCTGTCCGACTTCTCCTCAGTTTTTTTGCTACCTCTTCATCCAGGTCATTCTCACTAACCATGGTTTCCCCACAAGGGTCTATCTTTAGCCCTCTTATCTTCTCCATGTATACTACCTTGTAGAGTTATTTCATCATCTGCAATGGATTCAGTTATTAGATAATAATTGTTGATGATCCTCAGATCAATTTATCCAGGACTAAGATCTTTATTGATCTCCAGTCTCACGTCATCAACCACCTATTTGATATCCTTAATTGGATGTCCCATAGGCATCTCAAACTCAATATATCTAAGACAGAACTTATTTTTTTCACCAAACTCTCCCCTCATTTGAACTTTCCAATAATTCCTAAGAGCATCACCACCCTCCCAGCCACCCAAGTTTGACACCCCATGGTATCCTTCACTCCTCACTTGCAATTGCTTCATATATCCAATCAGTCATAAATCCTGTTATTTCCGCCTTCACAACATCCCTCCCATATATCTTCCTCTCTTTATTCACAAAGCTGTCAGCCTAGTACAAGCCATAATTACATCATTCCTGGACTATTGCTGCTTGGTCTTCCTGCTTCAAGTCTTTCCCCACTTCCATCCATCCTCTCTCCATTTAGTTATCAAAGTGATCTTCCTAAAGTATAGGCCTGATCATATCACCCCCTCTACTCAATGAACTCCAGTGCGAGGCTCCCTCCAGGATTACCTCCAGGATCAAATAGACACCATTAGATATTTAAAGTCCTTTACAACCCAGACCCTTCCTACATTTCCAGAATTCTTTTACTTTTCTTCCCTCTACTCACTCTACAATCCATTCTTGCTCTTCTTTGGACCTTACCCTCCATCTCCCAGATCTGTGGTTTTTCCTCAGCTGTCCCCCATGCTGGAATGATCTCTCTGCTTTCCTTCAAGACTCATGTACAATCCTACCATTTGTTTGAGGCCTTCCCTGGTCCCTTTCTTCCCATACCTCCAGCTAGTGCCTTCCCTTTGAGATTTCCTCCCATTGATGCTGTACATATCCTGTATGTACATATTTGTTACTATGTTGTCTCTTCCATTATAAGTGTGAGCTCCCCGAAGACAGGGATTGGTTTTTGCTTTTCTTGGTATCCTTAATGTTTAACACAATGCCAAGCACTTAAATGTTTATTGACTTGACCTGAATAAATTCACAAACATGACATAGAGAAGACTCCTTCCTTGTCTACACAAACCAGCTTGGTAATTCCAGCTTCTGCACCTCAGGGTCAAATCAGACATGAAAATGAAGTATAGATGTTCGGTATCAGTACAGCGTTGACAATGCATTCTGCATAAGTAACCATATTGACTTTACCATGACTTTTGTATGGTCCTTTGAAAATTGGGTTAGTTTTATTACAAGCAGACCAATTAAGTATCTGTTATGATTACAAGAGAAGGAAAACAACCAGATTTCCCAAGGAATTTCCCAAGATCAGATTTGGTGACCCACCCCCAGCCTGCACTCTGAATCTTAGAGATGAGAAGTCCATAGGATCCTACCTTAGGGCTTCAGGAATTTCAATAAAAACCTTCTCACCACTGCTGTGGTGGTCAATAAGAAAAATCTCTTTCAGCATGTCCATTCTGGGTGGTGATATTTTTTCCCTTCACTTAAGCCAAGTTAAGAGAGCAGATACCACAAACACACAAATAATTAGAGAGTAATTTGGAACAAATGTGGACTGGAGTCCAATGAACAGTTCAATGGAGACTTGCCTTAATGTGCAACTAGCAAAGGCCCTAGTGGTCCTTTTATGTCTCACTGGGGAAAAGAAATTCATTCCTTCATTAAACACACCCAGAACACTGGAGAAACACACAATTTGCTCTTCATGATTTCCCTTGCCTTGTTTAGAACAGCAGCACCCTATAGGCTGGTTTTACTATCTTCAAGTTAAAATCCAAACTATGAATGTGGCTCTTTCCCTTTCCCCAAGTCCCTCCACTCCACTACTTCATCTTGAAACAAAACCTTTATGCCACCCAAGAACCTCTGAATATACAAATGATACTGAATTTGTAAAATAAACAAATATGTCTCTGATAAGAGAGTTCCCCCTGCCCTGCAATGGGGCATGTGACCTATGAATATATCCTTCATTGCTTCAGCTTTCCTAGGGAAACAGTAGTCACCTGAGGCCCTGTATAGTCTATTCAGTTCCTTGGTATCCTAAAGATGTGCCTAGTCAACTAGGGAGAGCACATGTGCCCCTGATTCTGCCTGCTTCCTACAGAGCATAACTTGGGTTTTGTCACCCATACATAGAGAAAAATCACAAAAAGAAGACTGTATGTGAGCAAATCCTTTGGTCAAACCATGGTGTTTTAGAGGCAAAGGCATCAAAAATGAACTTTCTCAATGGTGACTATAGCCACTGAGTAAAAGGTTGTTTACTATTATGCACAGGCTCAAGAGAAAGGGTGATTGTCCTGCCCACAGCTAATGCATGGATCTAACTATGGCTCTCTGTGGAACATCATCTTCAAAAGTGAACAACAGGAAGATATATCACAACAAAGGGGTTCAGCCCTGATATTCGATGAATACTGAGGGGTAACATAGGAAAGCCAACCTGAAATAAGACTGTCTCAATAGAGCAATGTATAGTCATGTCTGGGGCAATGGTGCTTCTTCTTTTAGTTCAATTCAGTTCCAGTGGATTCATGCATATTACTCAGAGATGTCAGATAAAGTCCTGACATAATTAAAGATACTAGGCTCAAAGGCAACCTTTGTCAGAGTCCAAGAGAGATTTGGATGTCAAGCAAAGATGTAATTAAATTCTATTGTAGACAAGATGCTGAGAATGGACCGCAGGTCATTTCAGATAAATCTCCCCAACACATGGTCATATCAATGATGTATATGGAATTGTGAAAAGGAAAATGATGACATGAAGCTTATATACAAGTTTAAAAAGTTAAGTTCTTTTGAATTGAGGCAGCTAGATGGGACACTGGTAAGAGTTCTAGGCCTGGATTCAGGAAGACCTGAGTTCAAATCTGGCTTCAGACATTTATTTGCTATGTGACCCTGGGCAAGTTTCCCTCAGTATCCTCATCTATAAAATGGTGATTAAAATAGCATCTAACTCACAAAAACCTTGTGAGATAGATACTACTTTTATTATGTACTATATTTATAATACTATATTAGAACATAATATACTATTTTCAAATGAAATAATGTGTTTTAAAAGTACTTCTTAGCATAGTGCCTGGCACACAGTAGGCACTTAATAAATGCTTATTCCATCTGCTGTTTTTGTTCAGTCCTGTCCAACTCTCTGTGAACCCATTTGGGGTTTTCTTGGCAAAGATACATAGGAACTTTGCTATTTTCTTCTCCAGCTCATTTTATAGATGAGGACAAACAGGGTTAAGTGACTTGCCCAGGGTCATACAGCTAGTACGTATCTGAGGCCAGATTTGAACTCACAAAGCTGAACCTCCAGGCCTGCCACTCTGTCTACTGCACTACCTTAGGTTTCTTCAAGTCGTTTAATAAACAGGTAAACCAGTAGGATAGATTTTCATTTCTCAAAAACAGCTAACTTTGTGCTTTTCTTATGAAAAAATAGTCTTCTTCCTTCCATCTTGAGGCTTTCCTTTTAGGGCAGGGATTATTAGCCTTTTTCCGTATCATGGACCCTTTAGGCAGTCCAGTGCAACTTATAGACCCCTTCCCAGAGTAATGTTTTTAAGTAATTGGAGGAAATGTTAAATACCAATTTTAGATATTAGTGAAAATAAACATGTAATTCTTTTCTTATTCAAGTTTGCAGGCACTCTCAAATATATCCATGGACCCTAGGATCAGAACACATTTTAGAATGTTGTTCATTCCTTCCAGTCAGGCCTGATTATTTGTGACCCTATTTGGGGTTATCTTGGCAAAGATACTGGAGTGGTTTGCCATTTCCTTCCCCAGCTCATTTTACAGATGAGGAAACTGAGGCAAACAGGGTTGCGTGACTTGTCCAGGGTCACACAACTAGTAAGTGTCTGAGGCCAGATTTGAACTCAGCAAGTTGAGTCTTCCTGACCCAGGCCTGGCACTCTATCTACTGTCCCTAAGTTTTCAGATACAATAGATAAATATTTGGTTTTAAGTTTACAGATCACTGTTATTGGTATAATTGTTATTTTCTTATAATCTTTTTTTAAAGCCAAGACTTCATTAAACATCTTATGATTCTAACTCCTCATATTTTAGTGCCTGTCAGTTTCTTTGTAGCACCATTGTACTCACATCAACAAGATTAATTTTTTCTGAGCTCCATGAATTTGTGGTTATCTTCATAAGCATTCCCTTATTCCGCAACTGAGCATGCACCCACAATATGTGGGTGAAAAGTGGTTTCTGACCTGCTTCTCATTTCTCTTTATAATTCTTTATCTTCCTCCAACTTCCCTTTGAATCCATGGGGACATACTAGAATAAATATGAGATTTAGAGAAGTAAATAAGAATTTGGGCTAAGGTTAAGCTATAGTTAACTTTGATTTTTCAATATTTGTCCAATTATCTATGTATCCTTTATTCATATCAGTGCTGTTTATCTTTAAAGTCTGCTCCTTAAGTAAGGCACTCTATGTCCCAGTTCTAGGTATTTTCATTGGCTCCCCACCTCCCCATACCCAGAATATTGTCCCTTCTCATCTCCACTTCCTGGATTCCCTTTCTTCCCTCAAGTCCCAGATACATTCCCACCTTCCACAGGAAGCCTTTCCCAATTCTTCTTAATGCTTGTGCTCCCCTCTGCTGAGTATTTCCATTTTATTCTGTATATTACTTTTTCATACCTAGTTATCTGCATGTTCTCTCCCCCATTAGACTATAAGCTTCTTGAGGGCAGAGGTTGTCTTTTACCTTTCTGTGTATCCCCAGCACTCAGCACAGTGCCTGCACATGGTAGACACTTAGTAAATGTTTATGGACTGTCTGACTAAAGACAGATTGCCAGTCAACAAGCAGGTATTAAGTGCTTACTATATAGCAGGCACTGTGCTAAGCACCAGGGATACTCAGAAAGACAAAAACATGATCCCTATCCTCAGGAATTTTACATTCTAATAGGACAAACAACATATAAAAAGTTGTACATATATGATATGCACAGTTTAAAAATAAAGTAATCTCAGAGGGAAGGTCAGGAATTTGACTTTTATTTGCTTAAATACTTATTGTCCATGTTTCTCTTCTCTGCCTTAGCAAGTGGTCTATAAGATTATTTTTTTGCCTTTATTTTATTGATATTCTTTTTTTGTTTGTTTTTGCAGGGCAATGAGGGTTAAGTGACTTATCCAGGGTCACACAGCTAATAAGTGTCAAATGTCTGAGGCCAGATTTGAACTCAGGTCCTTCTGAATCCAGGGCCGGTGCTTTATCCACTGCACCACCTAGCTGCCCCCATATTGATATTCTTAATCATCTCCCCAAGTCACCTGCAACAGCAATAATTATCTACGAAGTACCCCTAGAATGATTGGCATTGACCTAAACACTTCCATTAGAAAGAAACTTTTTATTATGCTAATTTATCCACATAGAGAAATTTTCGACAATACATTTTCTGAATAATTTTTGCCACACAAATTTAGGGGGTAGGAGGAAGAAAAAGAGACGTTTAGAGCAGACCAAAGAGCTAGGAGGAAAACTAGAACTTTGAAAATAGGATCATGGAGCTTTGAGGAGGAAGGAGAGGACAACAGTGTCAAATGAAGCCTGATGGGATTGCAGGATTAAATGATGTTAGGTTGGGGGTGGGGTGGGGAAGATTATAAACAGAAGGGAAGGAGCCAGTCAAGAGGGAAAGATTGCAGATGCGACAGAGATAGGGTAGATTGTTGCAAAATTCGGGTTTTGACAGAGGTAAGAGGGGATGGGACTACATATAGTTATAATAAAGTTAAGGAAATAAATGTCAGGTTCCCCTTAGTGAGTTAGGTGGCAAAGATGTCTTGAAATGGGGTTCGAGGAACGTACATATGATTTTAAACAGCCCATGTGGAGAACGTTACTGGTAGTCACCTGAGATTCACCAGAAATTGCCAAACAGTAAAAAGGATCTAATTGAGATGAATAGCTTAAAATTGTTGTGGACCCATCTAGTATTGCTTAGAAGACTGGAAATGGGACCCAAAAAGAACAGTGAATTGTTTATTTTCTCTTTCTTGTCTTCTGCCTCAGGCCTTTCAGCCCTGTAAAAAAGGAAAAAAAAAACAAAACAGTGATGATTTGAAAACCTACCTCCCAGGAAATATTTGCTAACTTATCTCCACAATTGGACAGATAATGTCATGAGAAGCAGCAACTGCATTCCCTCTTTCTCTAGCCTCCTCACACATGTTGCTTCTGTGTACAACAGCAGCTGACGTCTGGAATCTTTAGCCCGTGGACTCCGGCTGGCCAATCTTGGAGAGGGACTTTGTGCCACAACACAAACGGATTCTCCTCATTGTGAATCGCTTATTTCTTTTAAGCTTGCCTCTAACTTTTCTTTTCTATTAGATCCTGCATTTAAGGCCAAAGCTATAGTGCCAACAGGCACACAAAACATCCATGGGAAAATCATTATTTGTATGTGTGTGTTTGAAGCACTTGTTTGAACCAATGATTTCCCTGGAAATTGGTCTGGCTTAAATGTGCTTATCCCCCTGGCCTTTGTTAGCTCATGTTTGCATTCACTGTGCATTAGTAACAGATGAGCATAGCCATGTTAAGGTATTTAGGCCTTTGATGCCCTGTAGTTGCTTCCACATTTTGAGTGTAGATAAAATCAAAAAGAATTGGGGAAGGATGCGATGGATGGCTAGAAGCCCAGAGAGAACAAAGCGGCCTTTGAGTGAGGACTGGCCTCAAGACCTAAAGGTAAGTTTGGAGATCTACCTTTATGCACATATAATTCGGTGGAACAAAGAGAAACTACAATAATCCAAACATAAGATATGTCAAAGTAAAAGCATAACTAGGAGGTGGTGAATGGAACAATTTGCTCATAACTTAGCCTGGAAGGAGTAAATAGAAAAATGATTGAGGGGTTCTGCTCCCTGCTTCTACCACTTACTTGCTATGTGACCTTTCACAATTCACTCTATTTCAAAATGGATATGTTTCATAATCTTGAAAATGAAGGAATTTGATTAAATGATCATCAAAGGTCCCTCCAACTCTAAAATTCTAAGATTCTGGTTTCAAGACAAAAGGAATGACCAGAGCTTTGTGTGATTCATAAACACATTAATCAAGCAGAGGGATGGAAAAGTTTTATCACAGTCCAAGAGCCTGAACATTGCAGAGAAAGGAAAGGAAAATGATATGTGATGGAGAAGAGGTCTGACTTGGGGTGGGGGTAGAAAGCCTTGCTGATGAATTTTGTTAGTGGGTGTGGGCCCCTCCCAACTTCTGTTATGGTCAAGGTCCTGCAAGTCAGAACTAAGAATAGAATTGGAAGTGGGAAGGTTGGCAGCAACCGTGATGGGCTAAAGATAAGTGAGAAGTCACTGGCTAGTTTTAGCATGGGCAAAAAATATATATTGCTACTCTGAGACAGACAAATATATTGATCGCTTGGCAAACATTCCTTCTGACCTCCCTACCACACACATACTCGTACAAGTAAATCTTTATTAGTAGTTCTGCTCTTATCATACTCTAAAATAATAATAAGGATGGTGTTAACAACAGGTATTATTTATATATAATTTTAAAGTTTTTCAAGTGATTTACAAATATGATCTCACAACAACTCTGGTAGTTAAGCGTTATTATAATCTCGACTTTACAGATGAGGGAACTGAGGCAGAAATTAGGTGACCTGGCCAGGGTTATATAGCTGGGAAGTGTTGAAGGAAGAATTGAACTCCGGTCTTCTTGACTCCAGGTTCTATCCACTGTGCCTCCTAGAGATAGAATAATGATGATGATTTAAAAGTAAACAAATTTTGAGAACTAAATTAGCTCTGTGATCTTCAGAATGTCCTGGTACCCTCAGTTGCTCTTTTTTTCCAACAAGTTTGAACCCGACTCAAGTTTGAGACAGCTAGATAATACAGTGGATAAAGCTTTAGTCTTGTAAGTCAGGAAGGCTTGAGTTCAAATCTGGTCTCAAATACTTACTAGTTTTGTGACCCTAGACAAGTCACTTAATGTCCATTAATGAGGCAAATGCCTCATTTCCTTGACTATAAAAATGGGAATAATAATAGCACTTACTTCATAGGGTTGTTGTAAGGTTTAAATGAGATATTTGCTAAGTGCTTAGTATAGTGTCTGGCACATAGTAGGTGCCTAAGAAATGCTTATTTCTTTCCTTTCTTCCTTCCCTTTTTGGGGAAGGTTTCAGGTTTTTGTTTTGATCTTCCTCCCTCCCTCCCTTTCATCCTTTCTTCCTTCCCTCTCTCCTTACTGAGCATTATTCCTGATGCACCACTAAAAGATCTAACTATTCCCCACCCTTGCCTCCCCCATACTGCTAAAATATCCAGTCACTATCTGTCTTTCTTTTATTTTTTGATGTTTAGACACAGTAGTCCATCTCTTCAGTGTCTCTTCTGATGACTCTGTGACTCCTTAAGTAAGAGCTTAGACTAATCCAAGCTGCATCACTTTGATCTTTCCTAGACAGAGAGCTCAGTCTGCTTTACAGAAAAATCCAGACTGTTTCCCAGCCCACTCCCTCCAGGCATCTCAGGTGTCTGTGGTAAGAGGTAAATCTCTTTTCTATTGGTCTTGTTAGTAGAAAACCAAGTGGTCAAATTGGATCTGTGATCAATCAGCCTTAAATCTAGATCTTTTGAAACGAACTTTGCACTTCAGATGAACTAAAATTTAGAAGAATTTGAAAAAATTATCAATACTCATAAAATTTTAGTGTGTCTGCTTAGTTTTTTGTTTTGTTTGTTGTTTTTCTTCAGATCAAACATAGAGAATTTTGAAGGAGTGGTAAAAATATGCTAATAGATGACAATGAAGGGAACTCTTAAACGTTCTCAGCTAAATGTTTTTGTTTTGTTTTGTTTTGTTTGTTTTTTGTTTTGGTTGGTTTTTTTTTAAGATCTGGGGGTTAGGGGAATAAAGAATATAGAGTTATTAGTTGTTGCTTTCTAAGCTCTACCAACTCATCTTTTTTGCATGTCTTTCCTACTTGTGGCAAAGAGAGATGAGAAATACAATGTAACTTCACCAGACTCTGATGTTGTTTGTAAAGAGAACAGTGATGAACTTTTCTCCCCCCTTTGCCATGATATCAGGACACTACAAAATGGTGTTAAGCTGCAGCAATAAACATTAGGCTTAGCTATGAGGAGGAACTTCCTGGAACTGAGGACCACTGGAATGCCCAGGGGAAGATTGCTGGAAATAGGATCTCTCTCACTAAGAGGATGCAGTATTTGAGTAAGATAACCTCTCAAAGTTATTTTCAACCCTGGAATCAATCCTATGTGGGAAAAGAGAACTAGCCTTAACATCCCTGATACATGGAGGGGAAAAATTTTTTTTGTATCGAAATATCCAACTACCTCCATTTGTCTTCTATTTAATGCAGGATTAAAAAGGCACTTCTGAATTCTATTACAGTTAAAGATGTATTCAAATTTGAGAGAGATTCTTTCAAATCTAATATGATTGGGAGTGAGTTCAGCTTCTCTGTGTGAAAAACAAACTCTATTGTCTGCTTGTTTATAATTAGTAACATTATCCACTGCATCTAGCACTGGCTGTAACGGATGAAAAGAACAAAGCTTCAGTTCTTTGTTTAAGATCCAATTTAATGCATAATTTATACTCCGGCTTAAGCTGCATCATTTTATTACACCAGCGTGTCCTCGCCTTGTTGTAGTAGGAGCACAGTTCAGTCTGTTGATATGACATATTTGGATATTACTAGAAAATTTCTGTAACCATCTGATCCTTTTATGCAGCTTAAATGGAAGAACCTCCTCAAACCCAGTCTAAAATCCTGATCCCTTTTCACCATTTTTGTAATTGTTCCCACATTTCTTCTTCTACCCAATTTTAACCCTTTCCCAGTTCACTTTGGTTCAGCAAAAATGTGTCAGTTGGGGCAGCTAGGTGGCACAGTGGATAAAGCACCGGCCCTGGATCCAGGAGGACTTGAGTTCAAATCCAACCTCAGGCACTTGACAGTTACTTCCTGTGTGACCCTGGGCAAGTCACTTAACCCTCATTGCCCTGCAAAAAAAAAAAAAGTTTGTCAGTCACCTGCTATGTTCAGGGCATTGTAACTACCTGACGGGGAAGATAGAGAGACACAGTCCTTAACCTGGTGCCTCTTACAGTCTATCCAAAGTGTAGGGAGAAAAGGGGGTGGCATAAACAAATACTGATAATGCAAAATGGAACACAGCAAGAACATAAGAGGAACAAACCAAGCATTACATAAACTCCAAGGTAGGATCATTTCCAGTTGAGATTATCAGGGGAGCTTTCATACTCTCATAGGTTTAGATCTGGAGGGGAATTTTAGAGGTCATTGAGGCCAACACTGTCATTTTACACATCAGTAATCTGAGACCTTAAAGAAGTTTAGTGATTTGCTCTGGTTTTCACAGCTAATAAGAGTTTGAGGTGGAAAACACATCCAGGTCTTCCTGATTTCAAGTCCTGTGCTCTGTCTACTGTACTATAATGCTTCATAGAAGAAACATCACTTAAACTGGATCTTGAAGGATGGATAGGATTTCAATACACAGAGATGGGATAGTACAGTTTGTACAAACCAAAAAGTTCAAACTAAAGTGAAGAAGTGGGAAATCCCTGGATAGTTACAGGGGACTGAAAATTGTCCAATTGGCTAAAGCTTAGAGTATGTGATAGGAAGATGTATGAAATAAAGCAAGAAAGTTGGAGTAATACAAGATTTTATATATGCAAAAGTATAAAGGATTTTAAAAACTGCATTTCATAAGGAATAGGGAGCCATAGAGTAGAGGCAGGACATGATCAGATCTATGCATATGGTAATGATATGAAGGATATCACTGGCAGAGTTGAGACTGGAGAGAAGACAAATTAGGAAAACATGCCCCAAGGGGTAAGAGCCATGTTTCCCCCAATATGTTGGGAATTTTGACCTCAAGAACCCCATCTCCTGTTTTCTTAATCAACCTAAGTAATAGTCAACCTGGTAATACAATCCATCAACAGTAAGGCATGTGCTTTGAGTTATTTTGGATTATCACTAATCCATTTGCAACCTTTCATCTGGTTCCCCTTGTGACCAACTCTCTTCATACATAAAATGGCTAGCCAGAGTTAAAGAAATAATGTGTAGCCATGGAACAGAGCAATATTAACCAGTCTGTATTAGAATCAAATAATCACCTTCGGCTTATTTGAACAGTATTCAAACTAATAGAGCCAAACAATGATATATTATTGTGAAATTGCTGAATGACAGATCTTCAGTACAGTTTTTTTTGTCTTGATTTTGTTTTGTTTTGGACTGAATGTCTTGCTGCTTTATATAATTGTAGCATTCTGCCCTACTCAAACCTCCATGGAAGTCAGATGGGTAAAAAGGATACTTAGATGCAGAATAAAAAAATTAATTGCCCTGTTAGCACTCTCTAACACTAGTTGGAATTTCTTGTATTCTACTGTAGGTAGTACAGTTATACCTTCCACATTTCAGGGAGTTAGAAGAGTAGTGCCCCCCCCCATAATCTGTAAAATTTGTATAAAAATTCTTAGCCTTCCTTTAGTACCAGAGAAGTCTGAATTATTATGGTATTAAAAGATAAAATATGTTGATATTATATAATACTATACATATATTTTATCCATTTCTGAGTTTCTAAACTTTTTCTGTGTCATCTGCCACTCTTTGTGTGTTATCTGCAACTTCTGCAAAATTCCCCCAAAATTCCCATTAAATTTCTTATGCAGATCCATCATATATAGAAACTTAGAGGGGGAAAGTCACCATGTTGAAGGGGTAACTGTATTTCTTCTTCAGGTCCATCATCAGTTCATGATTATTTATATTTAAGAGATGATCATGGGGCAGCTAGGTGCTACAGTGGCTAGGCTTAGAGTCAGGAAGACATCTTCCTGAATTCAAATCTAGTCTCAGATACTTATTAGCTGTGCAACCCTGGGCAAATCACTTAATCTTCTTTACCTTAGTTTCCTCATCTGTAAAATGATCTGGAGAAGGAAATGAAAACCACTCCAGTATCTTTGCCAAGAAAACCCCAAATGGGGTCACAAAGAGTCGGACATGACTAAAAACAACTCAACAACAACAAAAAGAGCTGATCATGGGTACTCAGCAATTTCTGAATAAGTAGCTCCAGGACTTTCAAAGGTAATCTTGGTCTGTTTGATTTACTTTCTAAAGTAGTCTTAGTTTATTGAGTTAAGATCTTTCTTGGTGACTTCATCAGCTCCCATAAGTTTCATTGTCTTCTCTATACAGATGACTTCCAGATGTATATATCCAGTGACAGTCTCTCTCCTGAGTTCCAGAACCACTCATTGTTGTTGAGTCATTTTTTTAGTTATGTCTAACTTTTCATGACCCCATTTGGGGTTGTCTTGGCAAAGATACTGGACTGGTTTGCCATTTTTTGTCCAGCTCATTTTGTAGATGAGGAAGTAAGGCAAAGAAGGCTAAGTGACTTGCTCAGGGTCAAACAGCTATTAAATGTCAGAGGTCAGATTTGAACTCATGAAGATGAGCCTTTCTGACTCCAGGGCCCAGTGCTCTATCCACTGCATCACCTAGCTGTCCCAAGAACCACATCATCTTTCTATTTGACATTTCAAACTAGGTGTTCCATAAACATCCCAAAATTAACCAGTCCAAAATAGAATTCATTATTTTCCCCCTAAAACCACCCTCTTATTGAATTTTCTTTGTGTGTGTGTGTGTGGAGGGCATTACCATTTTTATATTCTCTGAGAATCATAATCTCAACTCTATCCTCAACTTCTCATTCTCCCCCACCCCACATGTCCAATCAATCACAAAATCCTGCCATTTCTACCTTTCCTATATCCCTTGAATCTGTCCCCTTCTCATTACTCACATAGAAACTACTTTAGTTCAGGCCCTCATCACTTTTCACCTGGGTTAATCTAACAAAATCCTAATTGGTCTCCCTGCCTCAAATCTCTCCCCAATCTGTTCTAACCTCCACACAGCTCCTGAAGTTATTTTCCTTAAGTTCAAATCTAAAGATGCCACTTTACTACTCAGTATCCCCCCCTCCCCAGTGGCTCCTTCTGACCTCAAGAATAAAATATGAACTCTCCTGTTTGACCTTTAAACTCTTCAGAACCTGGCCTTACCCTATCTTTACAACTTTAATATACATTTATCCCTTTCCTTCTCTCTATGGATCTTCTTCCACTCTTCCTTTGGACCAACTATTTCCCACATATGCAAGGCACTCTCTCCTTATCTCTACCTCAAGATATATATTAATTCCTTCAAAACTTGGCTAAACCATTATCTTCCACATAGTCTTTCCTGGTCCTCTCAAATGGTAGTACTCTCCCTACCTAACCACCTTGTAATTAACTACCTTTACATTTATTTATTTCCTCTCTCTTTCTCTCTCTCTCTCTGAGTCTCCCTCTGTATCTCTCTATCTTTCTACATATATACACATACATATTATATATTCAATATAATATATATTTATTGATTCTACATACACCTATACATATAAATATTATCTCCTATACTGTAATGTAAGCTGTTTTATTTTTGTGATCATATTCCCAGGGCCTAGCATAGCACAGTGCCTAAAATGTAGTAGGCATTTAATAAATCCTTACTGATTGACTACTCAAGTTAAAAGTGTGTCAGATATTGAGAAATAAAGTCCAGCGAGAAATTATTGGCTCTTCAGATATTGCTGTGTAAAACAAAAGAACAAAACCATGCCTGTTATGTAGTCCCTCATTTCACTGGAGACAAAAAATGCATCAAATTGGACACTATTCACTGGGTTTTTATCATTACTATGACATTTTTATGTACATTTAATTTTTCTGTGAAATGGAGTTCTCTTTAGCCATAAATTTGTATACTACAAGAAAGTTATCTGGGCTGGCACTGAGTTATTGATTGGAATTATATAGCAATATTTGATTTTCTCTGAGTTCAAACCTGGCCTCAGACACTTACTAGTTGTATAACCCTGGGCAAGTCATTTAACTCTCTTTGCCTCAGTTTCCTCATCTGTAAAATGAACTGGAGAAGGAAATGGCACACCATCCCAGTATATTTGCCAAGAAAACCCCAAATGATGCCATGAAGAGTCAAACATGACCGAAACAACTGAACAACAACAACATTCAGTTTTCATCTGATTTGCTATTTCATTTTTAATAATATATTGATATATTTTACCTGAACATAACAGGGCACTCTCTTTTTTACTTTATGTATCTTGTATAAATATAGATATTTCTTGATGAAAGTTCCTTGAGGGAAGGGACTGGTTTTTATGGTTTTTGCCTTTCTTTTTATGTTCCCACTGCTTATTACACAGTACCTGGTGCATAACAAATGACAATAAATTCTTGTTGAATGAATACTTCCCAAAAAATCTCCAAATAATGCCCTCCTACACACATGTATCATGCCATAGAGCTTCAAAGTACATTTGCTAAAGTGAGTTTGTTTATAGATTGTTAAGAGAAAGGAATAATGTGCCGTTTTAACTTTGATAGTCTTATATTAATTCTGACCATTTTATTTGACTGTGCTTTGTTGCCTCTCCATTTTGACTGTATTTATGCCATTATAGTCATTGTGTATATTGTGCTTTGGGCTTTCCTTTCTACATCCTGCATTCTCTTTATATGTCTTCCCAGAACTCTCTATTGTTTTCATATTAGTCCTTCCTCATGTTGCAGTACATTTCCATTATATTCCTAGACCATAATTGCTCATTTTCCAATTACTGGGCACATAGTTTGTTTCTAAGTTTTTTCTGCTATAACAAAAAATGTGCCATTAATATTTTTATAGCTATTGGTATTGCTGTTAGTAACTTCTTTGTTGTGTCTGTAGTGTGAGATCTGCCTCAAAGGGTAAGAATGACTTAAAAGCCTTTAATTGTATAATTCCAAATTGTTTTCCATAATGGTTGAAGCAATTCATAGCTTTATTGCCAAGAGTGAATTAGAATGCCTGACTTACCCCTGCTCTTATAATAATGTCTTCCCATCTTTTCTATCTTTGATAGTCATCCAGATGTAAGGTGATTTGTCAGAGTTGTTTTAGTATACATTTTAAAATTATTAGTGATTTGATAGGTTCTTATTGATAGCTTATATTTCTTCTTTTGAAAACTTTTCTTTTCTCATTCATCTACAGAAAATAGTTTTCATCTTGCAAATTTGCTTCAATCTTGTATAGAATTTGGATTTTAGGCTTTTTTCAGAGACAAATAATATAAATTTTTCCAAATCCATTTATTTGTTCTGGTTCTAGCTGCATTGATATTGTCTACATAATAGAGATGATCTACTTTATATTTTATCATATTTTCTATACCATGTCTTGTAACACATATTTTCTTTATTCCCAATTATGAAAGATATGAGGTTCTATTTTCCTCAGAATTTTTACAGTATCAACCTTTTATATTTAAGTTGTCTATCACTGAGAATTTTTTGTGATATGTTGTATATAAAATTGATCTAAAATTACTTTTGCCAGAGTATTTTCCCATTTTTCCAGCAGTTATTATTAAAGTTTTTTTAAGTTTTATTAATGTTCACTTTGCTTTTACATTACAAACATTTACAAATTACTCCCACTGCATGAGAGATATCTTGTCACAAAGTAAAACAGTGAAGTAAAACTAATAATACAGTAATCTCAACTGAAAACACATGCAATATTCCACATCTGTAACACCCCCACATGTCTCTATTTTTAAAAAAAATTAACAGAAATATATTTTCTCTCCCTTCTATCTCATTGGGGAAAAAAAGAAAAAAAGAAATTTCTTGTAAAAAAGATGTAAAGTCAAGAAAACAAATTCCCAATGACTATTTACAAATGTGTATGTATGAAAGAGTGCTTATATGAATACATGTTTTACACATATACATTATATACGTTTATATGTAATGTATATGTATTATATAAATCCATACACAATGTATATACATTAGATAGGTTTATGTAGAATGTATAGATTATTCTATATTATTTCAAAATTACTTGTTCTTACAATGTTTTTATATAAATTTTTTTCTGATCATATAAATTATTTTTATTGGAAAGTCCTCAAAATTGTTCATTTTTATATTGCTATAATGGAAATTATTCTTATGGTTCTGCTCACTTTATCTTCCTTCATCAGTTCTTGTGTCTTTCTATATTTGTATAAAATTCTCTTTCCTCATTTCTTACAATGTCATAGTACTACTTCACATTCATATACCACAATTTATTCAGCCATTCCTCAGTTGTTGGATATCTGCTTGGTTTCCAGTTTTTCTTTTTGTCACTGCAAAAAAGAAAAGCTGCTATAAACATTTTTGTACATAAAGGACAATTTTCTTCTTTCTTTGGTCCCTTTCGTATAGTCAGGTCAACAGGCATGCACTGTTTAGTAACTTTTTGTGTAATTTCAAATTGCATTCCAGCATGATTGTGTACCCATTCACAGATTTATCTATAACATGTGTATTTTCCTGTAATTCTTCCAACATTTATCATTCTCTCTCTTTTTTGTCATCTCTCCCAGTCTGAATGGGTATGAGGTGAAGTTTCAGTATTGCTTTTTCATTATTGATTGGAATTTCTCATTTCTTTAATTAGTAATGATTTAGTGCATTTTGGGGGGGGTGAGGCAATTGGGGTTAAGTGACTTACTCAAGGTCATACAACTAGTAAGTCTCAAGTGTCTGAGGGCAGATTTGAACTCAGGTTCTCCTGAAATCACGGCCAGTGCTCTATCCACTGCACCATTTAGCTGACCCCATGCATTTTTTAAAATATGGCTATAGATAGCCTGGGTTTCTTCTAATCCTATCCTTAGCCCATTTGGTGTCCCAAAATCATTATTCTAGGACCATTTTACCCCAGAATGTGCTGAAACCAGCTCAAAAGAGAAGACCTTAAATTTTCCAGTGTGTTAGTTTATACCTTAGAAATTGGTAAACACTACAAATCAAGTGTTCATTTAATGTTTTGCTGATTGCCTAGACTTCAGAAAAGGATGAAGATACTGTTAATAATGCACATCACATTTAAGTATGAATCTTAAGCACATTTTTTTCTTGGAAAGCTATTTGAAAGCACATCGCCGATAATATCCCATAGAAATCAAAGAGAGAGGATAAGGACACATGTATGCAAAATGTTCAAAGCAGTTCTCCTAGGCAAAGAACTAGAAATTAAGGGAGTGCTCATTAACTGGTGAATAACTGAAGAAATTATGGTCTGTGAACATAATGGAATATTGTTAGGGTGTAACAATTGATGAACAGGATGGTTTCAGAGTAACTTGGAACACATGTGAAGTGATTCAGAGTGACGTAATTATAACCAGGAAAACAATTTACACAATAACAATGATATGGAGAAATAATGGACTAACAATGAAAACTATGACATACAATGTCAGTTGTAGCCAATGGGGGTATTTGCGTTGCTTGAGCATGCATATTTGTTGAAAAGAGTTTCATTTCTCTCTGTTTCTCTCTTTTTTGGTTGGGAAGCTGGGAAGTATGGGAGGGTTGGGATGGGAAGGAAAGAAAAGGAGAGAAGATGAGAGGATAGGAGGGGAAATGAGGTAACTGAAGCATTTTTAAATGTGTACAGAACAGGTCAGAAAGAATCCTAAACAGGCAAGAGCACTTTGAAAGTTGCAGATTTCAGTTTCTGAATTGATAAGAACTGCTGGGAAAAGTGGAAAGCAGTCTAGCAGAAAATAAGTTTGGGGTTTCATCTATACAGATTGTTTTAGAAGGACCTTTCCTGGCATAAGCATGCATAAATGATGCTGAATCCACACATTGTAGACCAAGAATGGCTGTCCTGCAACAATCTAGATGTACATGGGGGCCAGCTACGTGGTGCAGTAGATAAAGCACTGGCCCTGGATTCAGGAGGACCTGAGTTCAAATCCAGCCTCAGACACTTAATACTTACTAGCTGTGTCACTTAGCAGACATTACCCCGACCCCCCAAATTAGAACAGCACCAGCAAAGTTAAAGTTCCTAAAGGATCTATTAACTGTGTGATTGTTAATACCTAGATGTCCATGGAAGGCAAGCTTCCCCAACTCAAATAGCAGTGTGGCTTCAGGAAGAAGATCCAAAAATAGTTCCAACATGGAGTCCAGAGTCACCTCACCAGTACATCAAATGGTGGCTAGGTGCCCTGGAAGACACAGAGAACCTTCTCCTGAAGAGACTGAAAACTGCATATATTGTTTGTTTGCAGGGAAATGAGGGTTAAGTGACTTGACCAGGGTCATACAGCTAGTAAGTGTCAAGTGTCTGAGGCCAGATTTGAACTCACGTCCTCCTAAATCCGGGGCTGGTGCTTTATCCACTGTGCCATCTAGGTGCCCCCATATATTGTTATAGACTGAAAAGTCTACTAATTTTTTGGGGTGGAGATGGATCTTGAGTCCCCCTGGGACTGAGCTAGGTGTCTAGCAGAGCTGTCTGTGACAGGAATGACAGGTCAGTGACAGCCACAAGATGTGCTGATTAATGAAAGGACCCATTTTTGAGAACTTGTGGTGTGTAAGGCAATGAAACCCTAGACTCAGATACTTAGAATTGTCATTCAGTTTTATTAGACTCTTTGTGACCCTTCTTGGGGTTTTCTTAGCAAAGCTACTGGAGTGGTTTGCCATTTCCTTCTCCAGCTCATTTAACAGATAAGAAACCAAGGCAGACAGGTTAACTGACTTGCCCATAGCTAGTGTCTGAGTCTGAATTTGAACTCCAGAAGATGAGTTTTCTTGACTCCAGGACATGCACTCTATTCACTGTGACCCCTAGGTGCTTAAAATGAATACCTTACATTCTCATTCTATGGCCCTGGCCCAACATCAGCAGCAGCACTGGTTGAATGTTGTGTTTTTTTGGGGGGATGGAGTGGGAGAACTGCCATCCCAAATCTTATCACTGATAGACAATCATTTATCCAGATTAGGAACAAGGAGGATGGTTCCCACAAGATGTAGATTTGGCCAGAAAGACCCAATTAGCTACAGGAATATAAGGGTGGCTTGACTTTAAGTCAGGATCCATAAAGACTGTCGATATTAAGAACACAATATTAACCCAATCAATATTAACCCAAGATGAACTGATGGATTGTGTGAAATCATTCATGTATACAGATGGTGAGTCAAGAAATATCTATGACACATTCTCAATTCCAGCCACCTTAAGAACATTTATTCATATATGGTATCCAGCATCTAAGCTAAGGTGCTGACACAGCTGAAGGAACTCACAGAAATGATAGGAAAAAGTGGGCTAAAGGGCAAATCTGGCCCTCCTCTCCCACACCCCAGAAAAGTAACTAAACAAGGAAAGAAAGGCAAGTTGGATTGATGCATAAACATAAACATCAGGAGGAAACCAGGAAGGCAGACATATTTCTTCTGTTACACTTGTAGGGTAGATTCCCACTGCACAGTATCTGCCCCTAAGAAGACAATGGAACTTTGGTGGGATAGAAGTTGAGGGATAAAGAGCCAACTCTGGGAAAAGGAAACCTAGGCCTTTCCTCCCCTGCCAAGGCAGCTCCTCCTCAGGCATGTGCTGGAAAGCAACATGCTCCGATTTCTGGAAAGCGCCCCATTCCAGCTTAGTAGATGCTTTAAAATAGGACCCGAAGGGTGGAACAAAATCCCACAGCCATTAAAACATACCTCTTCACTTCATCAAATGGTTTTCAAAGACTTTTCTTAGTCTAAGGTCTTTTGATTGATCAATTGACTGAAATGTGTTCTCAGTTAAGGTATCAAGCCAAAGTGTGTTAGGGTGATTTTTGATCCCACCTTTCCATTAGGGATGACTTTTGGGGAGGGGGAAGAAGAGGAGGGGGATACAGGTGAAAATCTAGACAATGAAAAAAACAAAATATATCAATAAGAATCAAGTTTCAAAAGAAAGTTTTATGTTAAATTTATTATAGTCTTAAAAATTAAAGCAAACTGTATATTATAGAAATTTGCAGTTTCATATACAATGCACTTTTTCTGTTCTACTATTTATGTGGAAATGCTCTTGTTTTCCGGTGTTTGAGTTCAAAATTAACAATAAATTAATACAAGTTCCTTATTGAAAAGAACCATCTGGCTTTTGTATTTGTATACTTGGCACTTTACATGATGCTTGGAACACAGCAAACACTTAAATGTTTGGTCATTCATTTATCAGGTCATTGGTTTTTTGTGCTTCAGAAACAGTCAGTTTTATATCTATATCTGTACTATCATGGAATCATGTAAGGATCTCAGTGAATTTCTTGGCGATAGGACAACCAGCTTAAGAAGTCATCAAAATAAGCGACATCAAAAGTCGCTTTTACTCTATTAAAACTTTCATGAATTCAGTGAATGAAGATTAAAGGTCAGTAGTTTCCTGGACTATCTCTGAAGCTGCCATCCAGCCAAGATCAAACTTGATGAAACTATCACATTATTTAGTTCAACAAAGCAAGAAGTTATGAAATAGTGTTAGGTCACCTGAGCTTAGTACATTTCCTAAAAGGCCTCACAGCTCTTAGGAAGGAATTTACACATGTTATATTCTGGCTTGTCAGATTTTTTTTTTTGATACCTTTCTTCTTTGAGATGAATCATAGAGCCAATGGACTGATCTTTAAAATCTGTTACATTTTGAAAAATATGTAATCGTGGTTTTAAATAAAGGAAACATGAAATTGAGTCAGTTAGGTGGCACAATGGGTGGAGGACAAGGACTGGAGTCAGAAAAAACTGAGTTCAAATCCAGCCTCAGATACTTTCTAGCCATGTGACCTTGGGCAAGTCACTTCCCCTTCTTTGCTTTAGTTTCCTCACCTGTAAAATGAGTTGGAGCAGGAAATGGCAAACCACTCCAGCATCTTTGCCAAGAAAATCCCAAATGGAGTCATGAACAGTCAGACAACTGAACAACAAAGAAATGGACAAAAATAAAATTGCATTTTTTTCCTGCCCTTCCCAATTAGTTCTGTGAAAATGCTACAATTAGGAAGTAACTTCTTTATATAGTAAACTCTTGGAGTAAATGACATTGTTAGTCACAACTCTGTTAAACCAAACTTCTTCAAATAAAGACTACAATAATTTCTGTTCATAATGATGACCATGAAGTTCTATAAGACCTCACAATGTCTTCTGAATCATCATGAATTAAAATGAAATTGCATTCCTGGGGCACTAAATGAGGGCAAAGGGAAGCAGCCCAGACATATTCTGGGTGGTGAGGAAATGAACAAGAGTTTGAAAAGGGCCTCAAATAATCCACCCAACTCCCTGTCAATTAGACCATATTATGTTTTTGTTGATGTTGTTTTTCATGGACTTTCTTCTTGTCCTATGTTTGACTTAACTGATACTTCTACATGTCCTTAAAGGAACGCTTCAAAAAAGGGCAGATGTCTTCATGCTCGATTAAATTGCTGCTCTTTTGTCTGATTTGGATTATCTGGTGACAAATTAGATGTAGTTGAAAAGTTTTGGAAACTTGAAACTCTCCAAACTTTGAAGAGGGTTAAATTGTACCCTCTCCACTTAGCTTCCATTCCATTCCATTTTCCATACGCAGTATCAAATTCCTAGGTTATTTCCAGGCCAAGGAATGGACAAGACCATACTTTGCTCTCAACTTTTCAGTTGTGTATTCAATATCTTTATATACTACTCCCATGAAGAAAATGGTTGAAGTGACAGATAATATGATATGACATAGCTAGGGCAACTAGGTAGTACAGTGGATAGAGCCTAGAGTCAGGAAGACCTAAATTCAAATCTTGCTCAACTTTGTGAGTTCAAATCTGGCCTCAGGCACTTATAGCAATGTGTGACCCGGGCAAGGCACTTAACCTTGTTTGCCTCAGTTTCCTCTTCTATAAAACAAGCTGGAGAAGGAAATGGCAAACCACTTCAGTAACTTTTCCAAGAAAACTCAAAATAGGGTGACAAAGACAGACAATACTGAACAAAAATAATTTCATTTGATCTTTAAAATACCCCTGCTAATGATCCAAGACAATGCTAAAAGACTTATGGTGGAAAATGCTCTCCACATTCAGAAAAAGAATTATGGAGTCCCAAAGCATAATATTTTCACTTTTGTTGTTGCTTTTTTGTTATTGTTCTTGTTTATTTTTTGTGTGTTTATTTTTCTTTTGTTCTGATTAATATGGAAATATGTTTAACATGATTGTAATGTATAACTATATCAAATTGCTTACTGGCTTTGGGAGAGGGGAGGGAAGGGAGGGTAGGAGAAAAATTTGGAACTCAAAAAATATCTTTACATGTAATTGCAAAAAAATTAAAATAAATAATTTTTAAAAAGTAGCCCTGCTAACTCAGTAGTATGAATATTAGTATCCTCATTTTACATACAGAAAAACTGAGGTTTCTAACTGAAAATGACTGAAAACAAAAATAGTTAGACCCCCCCATACTGTCACCCTGTTGTCCCCTTGCATGGTATTGCAAAAGGGGTCAGACACATTGAATCTCTACATAATTGTCAAGAGAAGTCTGATCCAAGCTAGCCATATTTTAACCCTAGCCTCTTTTCTTCTCTTTCACTTCTGAAATTCCTGGGGTCCAAATTCCTGTTGTATTCTCTCTGTTCTTCCACCAAGAGTCTGAGATGAAGAAATTCTGTGTAAAGATTTTTGTGCCTTAGCAGGAAGCCTCTCATCTAGGAGGATCTCATTGCTTTGCTAAGAGTGAGTCTCTGGCCAGGCCAAGTCAACTCAGAAAGAATGCTTTTGAAGAGCGAATCTTTTCTCTATGCTTTTACATAGGATGCTGTTTCCAGCTGAACTGTAGTTCTCTAGTTGTTGTTTGGGCAGAACTCCCTTAGACAGCTTGCCAATTCACACAGAGAAGGGGGCAAAGCTCTGCCAACAGATGATTATGACTGTTTTCACAACTTCTAATTTAGTGGTCTTCTTGAAAACAGCCCCCTTGATAGGACACCACTGATTTCCATGGTTTGCTGAAGTGTTTCATCCAGGGTGGACTTCCTCCTAAGGTTCATGAAGTGTCTGCCCAGTACGATAGGAGAAAGCTGTTTAAAGAAGCCCTTTTTGTTGCCCAGCATTAGCATTGTCATTATCATCTTTATTAATTATAATCACAAGGCTTAGTTCAGCTTTTAGCCTTCCTGACACTGTTCTTGCAGGTTCACATAACTCATTTATGTTTCTTCTTGGTAATATGAGCTTTTATCCATCTTTTGTGTCCTTTTTGATAGGCATCTTCAAAGTGTCATTGCTAGGTACACCTTGCCCCAGAGAGGCACTGGGAAGGTGGGGAGTGGGTTTGGGAGGGGGCTGGAGGCTTTATCAGGCATGATAGGGAATTCTGTTCCTCAGCCTGCATGTGCAGCTAGTCCCAGACCTTTCTTTTCAGGCTTCTTTCTCTCTCACACATTCTGGGATCCCAGCTTCAGTATGTAAATTGCTAATGGAAGGACATCCATCAAACCCACAGTCCTTTTTCTGTTAAGAATTTTATTTTCCAAATTACATGAAAAAACAAATTTTGACATCAATTTTATTTATTTATTTATTTTTAAGTGAGGCAATTGGGATTAAGTGACTTGCCCAGGATCACACGGCTGGTAAGTGTTAAGTGTCTGAGGCCAGAGTTGAACTCAGGTCCTCCTGACTCCAGGGCCGGTGCTCTATCCACTGTGCCACCGAGGTGCCCCGACATCAATTTTTAAAAACGTTGTGTTCCAACTTCTCTTCCTCCCTCCCTTCCCACCCCATCCCCAAGAACTCAAGCAATTCAATACAAGTTATACATGAGTAGTCACAGAAAACATTTCCACATTAGCCAGGTTGCGAGAAAAAACAGACAAAAACTTCAGATTAAGGAACTATCAAAAAAATTATGCTTAAATCTGTTTTCAGATACCATCAGTCCTTTCTCTGTAGATGGATTGCAATTTTCATAAATCCTTCAGATTGGATCATTGCCTTGCTGAGAATAACCACATGCTTCCCAGAAGATCATCTTACACTATTGCTGTTATTTTGTATACAGTACATTTCACACTGTTTCAGTTCATGTAGGTCTCTCCAGTTTTTTCTGATAGCAGCCTGTTCATCAGAACTTTTATATAGTACCTTAAACTTGACAAAGAATTTTCTTCACAATAGCCCAGCAAAGTAGGTACCATATGTTTTGCCATTATAATCAATCATCATAAATGTTTCCCTTCTCAAGATATGTAGTCTATTTTCTATCTTCTTTTACCCTATTCTTCCTCAAAAGTGTTTTGCTTCTGACTGTCCCCTCCCCACTCTACCCTCCCTTCTTTCACCCTTCCCTCCTTATCCTCTTCCCCTCCTGCTTTCCTATAGGGTTAGATAGATTATTCCTCCCAATTGGGTGTGAATGTTATTCCTTCCTTGAGCCCACTCTGATGAGATTAAGATTTTTGAGATAATTCTGTGTTCTAAATTTTTCTTCCTCCCTCCCTCCTCAACCCTCCCTATTGTGAGAAAATAATGGGATTTGGTAGATACTCCTTAATTCAGGCCCACCTGAATTAAGTGAGATTGAATGACCTTTCATATTAGCCTACTTAAAGTTAATTAGATTGTAACCACACCTGGCCAGCCCTTAAGAAGGTATTGTTCTCAGAAGCTAAGGACTTTGAACTCAACAGGAGACCACCTTCAACTCCATCGAGATGGATTTGGATGACGCTAACCAATAAGCTTCAAGCAGTGTAAGGACAACCTCTGCTCCAGACCTATAAAAAGCTCCCACACTTAATTTGCTGGAGCAGTTCTGGTTGAAGTAGGGTCATGGTGGAGGACTTGAGGAAGAGTCAGACCAGGCTGGAACTCTAGGCTAGATAGGTCTTTCCTTAACTTTCTGAACTCCACATGTTTTCCTTTTAACTAATACGTAGTATGCTTTAATAAATGCTTAATGCCCAAACACTGGTGCTAAAGCTTCTAATTTAAGGTGACCACACATTTAAGATTTTAAACTCACACTATGAAATCAAGCAATTCAATATTTCATATTTGTGCAGTTATACAGAACATCTTCACCTTCCTCAAAAGTGTTTTGCTTTTTACTGCTCTCTCTCCCAATATGCCCCTCCCTCCTTCCCCTCTTCTCCCCCCCTCCCCCATCTCCCTCCCCTCTCATTTTCCCTAGGGGAAAAATATATTATTATACATACTCGAGTATGCATCTTATTCCCTCTGAGCCAATTCTGATGATAGTAAGGTTCAGTCCCTCCCCCACTCCTTCCTCCTCTTCCCCTCCCCTCCATAAGCTTTTTCTTGTTTCTTTTATGTGAGCTACTTTTCCCCAGTCTACCTCTCCCTTTCCCTTTCTTCCAGTGCATTCCTCTTACTCCTTAACTTTATTTTAAAGATGTCATCATGCAAACCCACATTTTTCTTCTTTTTTGAACATTCTCTCTGTGTCTATCTGTTTTTCTTTCTTTTGCTTGTCTGTGTATCTCTGTTTTTCTATTTTTGTCTATTTGTATCATTGTCTCTGTCTATCTCTTTGTATATCTGTCTTTCTTTGTCTTTCTTTCTTTCTGTCACTGTTTCTCTCTGTCTCCCTCCCTTCTCTGTCTCTCTCTGTCTCTCTTTCTCTCTGTCTTTCTCTCTCTCCATCTAAGCTGAAATTCATTTGTAAGTAAAGCAATATTTTCCACTTATTGTCAGAAATGACCAACTGCATTACTCTCTTAGTTTGGGCTTGATGAGGTGATCTTGAAAGCTACTGAACTGTTAACAAAAGGAGGTTTACTTTGCCTTACACAGAAAGAATATGCTACAATGTATAACTTCTCTGGACACTCATCTGGTCACCAGGGAAGAATATAATGAAAGGAATGGTAACTCCCATGGTCTTCAGAAATCCATTCAGTCTAAGAGGCTTAGACACCCCTGGGTGGGAATTTTTATGCTTTTAAATGACTGGAAAGCTGCCTCAAGGAACCTGAGGACAATCAGCTTCCAGGAATAGTTTTGTCCTTATCATTGTTGTCACTGTATCTTAGTCTTCTTCAAAAATAATCTAATCCTTAAAGATTAGGGAAGGAGAGTGCTGGGGCTGCCCCACATGGTGGGGGTGGGAAAGAGGGGAGAAAAGTAAACTGCACTGGGGAAGATCAGGATAATTAGGGTTTGGGGACAGCTTTATCTTCTTTTAGGTAAAGCCTATGTTAGGGGTGGGATGGAAAAGGTTGGGTCAGGGAAACACTGGTTCTATTACCCCTCTGTACCTAGATTTAAGATTTTACTATTGCAAACAAAAAGATTCTTTGTATATTTTGTAAGATTTGTATCATGTTAGAGTATCTTGACTCTTTCTATCCTGTTTTTAATTCTTAGACAATGGACCCTCCTGAGCTATCACTTTTTTTTTTTATCATTGTGTAAATGATCTGGATTCAAGTCTCCCCTCTGGCATGTACTCATGTACTGGTTGTGTGAACCACCATCACCACTACCACTACTCCTACCTACCTCCCCCCCCAACACACACACAGAGGCCATTTAACCTCTCAATTCAAGTAACAATTATTAATTTAAGTAAAATCACCTGTCTGCATTGGTAGAAAATGGTAAACCAAAGTATTTTATGAGGTCCCACGGTGAAGGTCATTAATGACCTAGGAGCTCAAGGAAAACTTCATGGAAGAAGCATCATTTTATGTGAGAATCTTATTCCAACAACCCAGATATTTTTTTTCATATCAACTATCAACACATATTTTCTATCCCATACTAGTAGGAGGGTTTTTAATGTGATTAATTAATGTTATTATAGTGTTATTGCTTGTTCCAAAATTCACTTTGAAAACCATAAAAGCCCACCTTGTATTCATGTGTTAATGGGGACCATTCATACTTAACAATGAGTCAGAGGGCAAAGATTTGGAGCAATTATAATTAACTAAAAGGCAGAAAAAGTTTGTCTAAGGTTCCAGTGGTAGCTGGAGCTGTCCCTACCAGCAAATTGGGAGGGAGGGGTGCAGAGCAGCTAAGTGACATGGTGGATAGCGTGTCAGGCTTGGTCAGGAAGACTCATCTTGGAGCAGCTTGGTGGTGCAGTAGATAGAGCACTGGCCCTGGAGTCAGGAGAACCTGAGTTCAAACCCCTCCTCAGACATTTGACACTTAACTAGCTGTGGGACCCTGGGCAAGTCACTTAACCCCAATTGCCTGACCAAAAAAAAAAATGGTGCGGGGGAGACTCATCTTCCCCGAGTTCATATCTGACCTCAGACTCTTACTACTTGTGTGACTCTGGAGAAGTCACTTAACTCTGTTTGCTTCAGGTTCTTCATCTGAAAAATGAGTTCCAGAACAAAATGGCAAACCTCTATTGTATCTTTGCCAAGAAAAACCTGAATGAAGTCACAGAGAGTTGGACAGGACAGAACAATGATAACAAATTTCCACACTGAGTGGGATTTAAGCTGAAGAGACCTTTGATATGTTATATTAATATGTGATGATGATAGCAATAACTCTCTGGGTATTAAAAAAACCAATGCATAATAAACAATCATTTCCACAATGTACATATGTAGAGGTCTGATTTGTGTATAGTGCATGTAAGCTCCCAGGATCCTACAACTACTCTCACAGAGAAGTTTTGCATCATAGATCAAGGCTACCTCTTCCCTTCAGGGACCTAAGGGACACGATCCAAAGGTATGAATCTTTAATGTCATTGGCTTGATTCCCCACCCCAGTTTGGTTTCTGCTCCCCCGTGATGATTCATGGAGAACAAATTCAACCAACCAGCCTTAAGTAGCTTTTACAAAGGGATACCTACTAAGACATTAAAGTTGGAACAAAGCACCCTTCCCCAAACCCTGTGACACATTCTCCCACAAGGACATCTACAGCCCAAGGGAAAGAAGGCTTCAACTTAGAGCTCACTTTCCACCTGGATGTGCTGCTTTGGGTCCTCTCTGGTTTTCCAGCTTGTCCCAAGAAGCTCATCAATGGAAAACTTCATCATCCCCAAAATGGAATCAGTCTTAGTATTTATACCTCATCACTACCCTCTGCCTTTTTTGATTAGGAGGTGGAGCCATAAACTCCAAAATTTCAATTTAAGGACAGCACAACCCCCTCCTCATTTCCCACCTGGCTATACCATTTTTGGACTTCTCTGACTTTTCCTCAATGCCCCCACCATGTATCATGCATTCTGCACTCCATGCCCCAACCCCTTATTTTTTTAGCTATCTTTTGTATGTTTTTGTTGTTGTTCAGTTGTTTTCAATCATGTCTCATTCTTCACAACCCCATTTTGGAGTCTCCTTGGCAAATATACTAGAGTGGTTTGCCATTTCCTTGTCCAGTTCATTTTACAGATGAGGAAAGTGAGGTAAACAGGGCTAAGTAACCTGCCCAGGCTCACACAGCTCTAAGTGTCTGAGGCTAGATTTGAACTCAGGAAGAGGAGTTTTCTGATTCCAAGCCCAGTGCTCAATCCACTTCATCTAGCTGCTCCCTTTTCATATGTTGTCTTCCCTGTTAGAATGAAAGCTCCTTGAAGGTAGGAATTGTCTTTTTTTCATATTTGTATCCACAATGCTTAGCACAGAACCTGGCATATAGTAGGCATTTAATAAATGTTTTTTGATTGACTTAGAGAGCACATGTGGCAAAAGGGTAATCAACAGCTCCTTATTTTCTGGAAGTCTTTTCCTCTTATTCATAGAGTTCTCAAGAAGTTTCCCTCAGGCACAGTGATCTGAGCCATCTGTCCTAGGCTCCTGATACAGACACCATAGTCAACCAGGTAGCTAATAGGATAAGAGGAGGGGAGTTCCAACATCTTCCTTCAAAGTTCTCAGGATCTTCCTCTAGACAAAGGAAAAGGCAAGGACTTCCCTTCCCTGTTCCAGGCAATTCCACTTTAGAGTGTGCTGGAAAGCCACACTTACTTCAGTTTCTGGAATGAAGGCCTTCTCAAACTTGCTTGATAATTTATAGACAGTCCCTGAAACATGGCCAAGTTTCTTTGGCTCATCTGAATAGGATTCTTAGAATGACTTTTCAAACTTACTGTTAGGCCTCTGATTGAATTGATTGATTGCACATCTTATCACTTAACTTTAAATGGGGTGAGGTTGAGTAAATCAATCAACTCCACCCTTACATGTGGATCCAGCTGCTGTTTGGGGAGTTTGCCATTATTTACAATTCTGCCTTTTTAATAGGAATACTGGGGGGAGAGGCTGGTTTGAACCCAGTAGATGCTTAATGGGGGGATGGTTAGCTTGGTTGATTAGAGTTTGGTGCTAAGGAAGTCATGAATATGATTCAAATCCCCCAATGGTATAATTGGCTTTCCTCTGCACTATTTACAGACTGTTGCCCTTACTCCTGTCAGCCATCTCACAAATGTGTTCTATTGATTGGAAAAGTAGAAGAATTACTGTGATTCAATCACCACTATTTGGAGGGAAGGAAGAAAAAAACCTCTCAAATGAATAGCACATTCTACTGATGGCAAATTAGGAACAATCTCTGAGTTGATATGGATGGAGATTGGACCTTTGATTTCATTGGCAAAAGGATCTTCATCTACCAACTTCTCTGTAACATATTATTATTAGAGAGCTGTGAATAGCTTTGAAAAGTCCAGAGTCACAAATCCAGTAGGTGTCAGAAGTGGGACTTGAACCCAAATCTTGCCAGATCCAAGACCCACTCTCTGATTCACTAAAATGTGCTGCCTCTTTTGAGTATGAAGAACAATAATGTTATTAATATGAATTGGGGTAAATCACTCTTCCCTCTCTTGGAAACTCTGTTCTGCCTCTCATGTAGCCCTGGGCTTAAATCTCCACCATTGAGGTGATAGGGCAGCTAAGTGACAAAGTGCTGAAACTGAATTCAGGAAGACTCTTCTGAGAAATTCTCTCATTCCAGAAACACACACACACACACACACACACACACACACACTAAGGCCTCCCATCATGCCAAGAACTGCTAAGTGCTGGGGATACAAATGAAAGCAAAAAGAAATCAATACCTTCCCTCAAAGAGCTTACAGTCTATTTGGGAAGCACTTAAAGGGCAGTGGTGGAGAGAAGGGAAGGTACCCATTGGAGACGTGCTCCAGTGTGTCATGGACTGTTGTTGTTCAATCTTCATTCTTGAAGAAGACCAATGACATCAGGAGGGTGATCTCTTAACTTGCAAGTGAATTGGATTTAAGTGAGGGAGGGCTGTGCAAAGTCATTAGCTTCACTTTCTCCTCTAGAGACATCTAGGTCCAGTGACAAGACATAGGTCAGGATGACTGGAGATCTTGGCCTTTTTAAACTAAGGTGTTGTCTCAGTCAAGAGCTGGTCTGGTTTGAAAGGAGCATCATGGCTGCATAGATGCTTTCTCAAATGGAGGTTTATAAAGGGTCTCCCTAAGTGGAAGAAGAGGCCATACGTATGGAATTATTATCAGCATAAGGAGAAGGCTACTGTGTCAGAAGCAGAGATATGACCTGATGCTTGGAGAGGCCTGGGTTTGACTTTGGCCTTAGGGAACAATCTAGTTATGTAGATCTAGTATTTTCTCTAGTCTAAAGGAAAGGATGAAGCTGGAAAATACAGTTCCTCACTTGAAGGGAAAGAGGCTAGAAGTATCTGTTGGCTTGTTTGCTTGACTTTTATGGCCTGACTAGAAGCAAATTGAAGGAAGTGACTTAGTCCAAAAAGGTTTCTGTTTTGTTTAAAAAAAAAGTTAGTTCTTGTGGGATTCTTTTTTTAAGCCTACATAGGTCATTTTATTTGAAGTGAATGTTCTCCTGGTTTTCCAAGAGGAATGGTATTATTTTCAGAAGCCATTAATATGTTATGCAATTCTCTGCAAGCACGGGTGTGCCCCAGACTATGGAAGAATGAAATAAGAGCCCATGGCCCATTCATAAACAATCTCCCTACATGGAAACATGGAAGAAGGAACACATGTGTGCTGGGCAAGAGAAATATGGAAAAGGAAGAAAGACATAGACATAACTCTGTTGCTAGAGGGAGGAGTGTATTGATGAAAACTGGCAAATGGAGAGAGGTTGGAAGATTAGAGAAATGGATCATGAGGTCCTTGGAAAGCCAGATGTGCAGTAGAAGGAAAGAGACAGTGTTCCGAAGTGAGGTCGAACATCTGGACTCATTATGGGAAGGATGACTAGCTGGTCAGAGAGAGAAAATATGGAGAAAGTTTGAGAATGATTTTTCTCCTACCAAAAAGAATTAAGAAGAGACCCAAAAAGACTTCATGAGTCTAAGTAAAAAAAAAAAAAAAAGAGGTGAATTGATACACAATTCAGGGATCAGAGCAGTGAGGAGAGGTATGTGTTTTTATCCACTTAAATTCATTTATTCATTCATCCAACGTTTACCATCCATTTCCTTTCACTGGCTATCCTCCATGCCTGAAATTCTCTCCCTCTTCACCTCTGCTCCTTGGATTCCCTGGCTTTCTTTAAGATTCAGTTCAAGTTCCACCATCAGCAGGAAGCCTCTTCCTGTTCTCTCTTTAGCCATCCTCTATTCCTCTCCACCAGATTTTAATTTTGCTATTTTTAAAATTTTTTGTTTGATTTTATTTTCAGTATAAATCTAGTTCTTTACTTGTTTTGTGACCCCGTATAACCCAAGACACTTCTATCTACTCTCTCCTCATCTCTCACCACCCTTCCTCTTTGTCTTCCCTTAATCCAGAGTTGAGAAGTAGGGATGATAATTATCAGCAGGGTTAGAGCTTGAGGTGGGGAGAGGTTAAGATGGTGATCAGGGAAGAATCAGAGGTTCTTAACCAGTGGTCCGTAAACCTGTTTTTTCCTAATATTTTGATAACTGTCATTGTTATTGTTGAGTTGTTTCAGTAATGTCTGATTCTCCATGACCCTATTTGGGTTTTTCTTTGCAAAGATACTGGAATGGTTTGCCATTTCCTTCTCCAAATCAAAATTTTAAAATATGTGTTTTTAAAAATTTATTTTATTTTTAATTTATGGAATAAAACAAGCATTTCCCTAACAGTATAATAAAAAAGATGAATGTATGTGAAACTGAAAATCTACTATGCACAACTCTCTATTCCTTTCAAATATACAACAAAATTTTCATCTCCAAATCATTTTACAGATGAGGAGTGGTGGCACACAGGGTTAAGTGACTTGCTCAGGGTTACACAGCTAGCAAGTGTCTGAGGTCAAATTTGAACTCAGGTCCTCCCGACTTCAGGGCCTGTGCCTATGCCACCCAGATGCCAACTTTGATACCTATATTTAAATATAGTTGGTTTCATTTATGTCCATATGTGTTTTATTTTAGGCATTTAAAAAATCATTCAGAGAAAGGGTCCATAGGCTTCACCAGACTGCCAAAGGGGTCCACAAAACAAAAAGAACCTCCCAGGGTAAACACAAGAGGAGAAAATGTGAAGGGGTAGCTTTGCCCAAATGATCCATCCCTCTTTTACCCCTCACTTTATAATCTTCCTTCTTCTTCATGAAACACTAATCAAGATTTATATTGGTATACTTCTCTGGGAAGCTGAGGTTCAAATAGAGTAGAGTAATTTGACAAAGAATGAAATCTTTTTAAATCTACCTTTGGCTCATTATTATCTTTCTGATCTGATAAAATAAGATGCTAAGGCAAAATCTTCTGCTGCATCAGATGCCTGAGTGCCAGGCCAGTGACATTAAATCTTTTTAATTCTTTGGTTTCTTCCCACACCTGGTCTCCCCACCCGTCCAATCAGTTTGAGGACTATGGTGTTTAATGTCATTTTTTAATACCACAAAGCAACAACAGTGCCATTAATAGTTTCTCAGTAGACATTATTCAATAAATACCTAATTGTTACTACTTAGTAAAATGCTGGAATATTTTCTCTTGCTCACCACTACTGGAACTCTCTGATTCCAATTAACCTGATGCTTTTATATAGGATTCCAAGGGAATCTTTAAATTCCTCAGCATTTGGAGTAGACTTCTTGTCTGTCAATCATTCAGTAAATAAACATTTATTAAGCACCTACAATGTGCCTAACACAGTCTCATTTCCTTCTATCAAAAGGCTTTCTTTTTTAAAAATCATTTTTCTTCCTTCCTTCTTTCCTTTATTCCTCCTTGCTTCCTTCAATCTTCTCTCATTTTCTCTCTTTCTTACTTTCTCCTTTTTTCCTTTCTCTCCTTGCTTTCCTTCCTTCATTCCTTCTTTTTCTTTTCACTTTATCCCTCCCTCCCTCTTTCCTTTTCTCCTTCTTTCTTCCTTTCCTTCTTTCTTTCTCTCCTTTCTTTCCTTTCCTTCCTTTCCTTCTTTTAAAGTTTTGTTGATGTGTTTTGTTTTTGCATTATATTTATACATTACTCAGATTCCATGAGAGCTTTCTTAAAACAAAATGATTAAATAAAAATGACAATGAACTGACCTCATATGAAAGTTCATGAAAATACCACATCTGCAGCACCTCCCCATCTATTTTTAAAATATATAGATTTTATTAATTAACAGAAATCTATTTTATCTCCCTCCAAACCCTCTGCCCCATACCACTTGATAAGAAAAAAGAGAAAAAAGAAACAAATTTCATCTAGTAAAGATGTACAGTCAAGCAAAACTAATTCCTCCACTGAATATATACAAAAACACATCTGTCTCATTCTACCCCTTCAATCCATCACTTCGCTTTTAGGAGCTGGAGAGCATGTTTCATCATCAGTCCACCAGAATCCTGGATGGTATTGATCACAGCTCTTAGTGCTTTCAAAGTTGTTTGTCTTGACAATATTGCTGTCACTGGGTAAATTGTTCTCCTGGTTCTGCTCATTTCATTTTTCATCAGTTTATAAAGTCTATTAAATTGTTCACTTTTGCAATACTGATGTTCTCCTATAAAATGTCCTTCTGGTTACACTCCACTCTACATCAGGTCACACAAGTCCTTCCGTGTCTCTGTTTCTTAATTTCTTACATCACAATAATTTTCTATCCTATTCACATACCACAGTTTATTTAGCCATTGCTCGATTGATGGCCATCCCTTTAGTTTCCAATTTTGGAAGAGCTACTATTAATAATTTTTGTAAATAAATGACCCTTTTCTTATTTCATTGTTCTCTTTTGGCCATAGGACAAGCAATGGTATTTCTGGGACAAAGTAATCTTAAAGACTCTTCACACTTAGTCTAATGTGTGTGAATGATTACTGAATTAAAAGTAGAGTGAGGTTGAATAAATCTCACAACCTCACCTTTACATTTTATTGTTCAGGGGGTATCGTCAGTCCTTTTATATGTTTTTCTTCATTTGGCCTTTTTTATTGTTTGCATCTCCAGAATTTTCTGTGGGAGTGAAATAATAGCTATCACCTATGCAATACCATTTGTTACCATGAGTCCTTATATGAGAGCTGGGGGTTCAATTACTTAGATTTGTGGAAAACCAAGCACAAGCAATATTTTGAGATTTCCTAGAGTATAGTCTGGGTTGAGGTTTAAGAAATCAAAATGAATATGACCTTCCTAGGGATCCCCAAAAGATTACACCTAAACTACATGAATTCAGAACTTGTGGGGCACTGAACCACAGGTTACACAAATCTTTTGTCTTTTTCATTTCTTCATCCTAAACCATATTTTCTAACATGGTTTTCCTCTTCTCCCTTCTTCCCAGTGCCACACTGAAATCATTTAGTAGCATGGTATTTTTTTATCTTTTATTTTTTCAAATTATATGTAAAAGTGTTTTTAATATTCATTTTTAAAGTTTTGAGTTCAAAATTCTCTCCCCTCCTTCCTTCCCCTCCACTCTCATTAAGAAGGCAAACAATTTGATATAGGTTTTACATATCATGGTATATTTTCACCTAATTTGAAAGATCTGTTCAAATTCTTAAGAAAATTTCTCTGTTTCTTCATCCTCTGCAATGGATCTTGGTGCAAAAATAATAGTTATTTTCATGGCAGTTTATTTATGATTCTCTAGAGCAATGCAATGCAAGGTCATCAACTAACCCATTAAATTTATGTAAGATCCCCTGCAGGGATATATTTATTTAGAAAGCAACATATTAACTTTATCTATGTTTTACTATACTTTTATTTCCGAATTACATTTTAATGTGGTTCTGACCAAACTAGGGAGTGTTGTGGAATACATGTATGACACCTCTGGTCTAGACTACTCCAGGTCATACCTTCGCTGACTTCTGTCTACTGTGATGCCAGCCTCCTGGGCCTTGCATGACATATTGCCTATTTCCATGAAGTTGGATCTTGAGGGAGGGTTTTAAACAGTCTAATTACCTGCTTCCCTCACTGGACCTCCCTTCAGCCTCTGATATTCTGTCTGGATTCATCCCTCAATGGTTAGCATACTCCCACCAGTCAGGTGGCCAGTTAACAAGCATTTATTAACTACCTACTAAGTGTCATATTCTCCTTATACAAAGTGATTCTGATATTTCAACTGTCATACAAACCCCATTCTCCATCCCCCATTGCCCATTTCCTTATGCCTATTTCCCTGAACTCTCCTTCTCCAATGTCCCTCTCCAGATTCACCCATTCTTTCCACTCTGCTTTCTAAAATGCCTGCTTCATAATTAACAAACTTTCTTTCATCTTAAATATTTTTCTTTCTCTCTCCCTCCATCTCATGACTTCCTCCTGATAACACAGCATCCCTCGCTGCCTTTTCCACTTTCATTCCTATCCCCTGACTCATTGGATGTGGTGGGGATGTTGGAATACTCCTTGCTCCCCTTTGCTACTTCCAACTTCTCTCTTCCCCCTTTGTAATCTCTCTTCCTTTGAGGTTCATTCAATACAAATGTATCACCCTGTCAAGATTCTATAAGCTATTCTCTCCTGAAACTCAAGACATTCTTTTTTCTTCTTCAATGAGTTAGTGCTTGGTTTTCTTCCCTACCCAGCTCCTACACTTATACTAGGGGACTTCACTATATGTATTGATACTCTTTCAAGCATTCTAACTTCTCATTTCCTCAATCTACTCAGTTCCTAAGATTTACTCACCTTTGCCACAGAGATGGGAAGAAAACTAGCATTTATTTGGCTCTTATTATGTGTCAGGTGCTGTGTTAATCACTTTACCAATATTATCTCATTTGATCTTCACAACCCTATGAAGGAGATGCCATTATTATCCCCATTTTGTTGTTGAGGAAACTGAAGGAGACAAGGTTAAGTGACTTGCCCAAGGTCATGCAGCTAGTACAAATGTCTGAGACAGAATTTGGATTTGAGTCTTCCTGACTCTAGGAGCAATGCTCCATTCATTGTACCACATACCTGCCTAGTCTTATTGTTATCATTCACCAATATTTTACTTCCAAGTTCATGAACTTATCATGAGAAATTCCTTTATTTGATCATAATCTTTTATAATTCCATCTTTCCTTTTGTGTTAAAGCCTCTAACTCTGTTCTTTGTCCTCTTCATGTCCTCAAATCCCTTCTCTCTCTCATTTCAATCCACTCCATCCACCACACAATGGCTATTCTCTTCTCCCTTCCTTATCTCAATCTCATTGTGAATTAGTCAACTCTCTGTTATCCTTTATACTTGAGTCCCTTGTTGTATTGCCATTCATGACAGCCATACTGCAATCTTGGATTATGCTTCACAAGACCAACAAGATGGAGAATGAGGTGAATCTTTATCACCACTTCTGAGCTTTCTCCCAAGACCCATATCCATATATCTCATCACCTGCATGGTAATTTAGTCATTGTCTCACTAGAATTTCAAACCTTATTTGTCTAAAGTTGAACTTATTTTATCACGCTTACTCCTAAACATGTTCTTCCTTTTGACCTAATTATTGGTCATTGGTACCACCATTTCTCTCATTTTGCTAAATTAGAAACTTTGGTTTTATCTTTGATTCTTCCCTCTCCTTCCTCTTTCATGCCATTTTTTTTACCATATGGTTTTTTAGTTTATGTGCTTTATTCATAAGTTCATCTAATAAACTTTCATTTAGACCTTTCTGTAAGTAGAAAACTCTTTAAAGCTCTAGGAAAATATTGACTAATAATAAGATATTTTCCCCCTCATCCTTATGACCCCTCAAACCTCTCCAATATAAAAATTTTGCACAAGAGATAAAGTAAATTTAGCTGTTTCTTCTGTCTAAGACACTAGGAACTTTATCTAGGACTCTGTGGTGTCAAACCACCACCGCTTCTTCTATACAAAAAATGTCAAGCATGTTCTGCAGCATGGTAGCACACTGTGCTGCAATAATACTCACCTAGAGGGGCAGGTAGGTGGCACGGTGGATAAAGCACTGGCCCTGGATTCAGGAGGACCTGAGTTCAAATCTAGTCTCAGACACTTGACATTTACTAGCTGTGTGACCCTGGGCAAGTCACTTAACCCTCAGTGCCTATTATTATTATTATTCTCATCTAGAAAACTGAAATGCAGAGGAAACTGGGGCAGGAACTCAGTAAGTGTGTGGGCTATTCTATCAGGCCTGAAGGAAAGCAACTGGGTTCCAATTAAGTTCAGTTCTGTTCCCTCCATTTTAGAAGTCATTTGGGGATGGGGCAGCTAGGTGGTGCAGTGAATAAAGCACAGGCCCTAGATTTAGGAGGACCTGAGTTCAAATTCAGCCTCAGATACTTGACATTTACTAGCTGTGTGACCCTGGGCAAGTCACTTAACCCTCATTGCCCCCCACACAAAACAAAACAAAACAAAAAACTATATGTTACTCGAATTTGAATAAATCACATAGAAGTCATTTGGAGCTGATATTGAGGCTAGTGAAATTTTCTCTGTATGGAAAGAGACTAAAACAGCTGGAGAAACTACTATCAAAGGGGAAAGAATCAGAAAGTGAGTGGTAAAGGAATATAAGGAAAAAAGTCAGAAACTACCAAAGATCTCAGGAGGAAGAAAACTCAAAAGAGCTTGATCATAAGCAGATAAACCATCAGGGAAGATATTTGTAACATAAGAGATTATGGCTTACAGATCATCTGAATGAGTCCAAATATCTTCAAACAAATATTGCAATATAAAGGAAAACTAATCAACACCTGATGAAACACTAGACCCTATTGATTCCCAAGAGAATAGGAAACCACAGTAGTACATCCCTGAATGAATCAAGAGAAAAAGTAGAATTTATGGTCTGCCTAGCAGAAATAATCAACAGAATGGAAAAACTGGAATGAATCATTGCACCAAATGAACAGAACAGAGAATGACTGATGATTGAAGGACAATCTAGAAAAAAAGAAGCAAAAAGCAGTAACAATAGGAGAAAACATGATCTCTACATAAGCAAAACATTTATCTTGAAGACAGAATGCATAAATACAGCTTAAGGATTACAGGTTTCTCAGAAGATGCCCACCACCATCACCACCAAGACAATAACAACAAAAACGTTTTTTTTTTTTACATTCTATCCTTCTCTCTGTACTCTATGATCCTGTGATACTGTCTTTATTGCTGCTACTTACGCATGAACTCCATCTCCTGATTCTGTACCTTTTTATTGGCTATGCCCTATGTTTATAATGAACCTTTTCACCTCTACCTCTTGGCCTCCTTCAAGACTCAGTTCAAATCCCACTTTCCAAAGGAGGCCTTTCCTGGTCCTATTTTCCTCCCCTCCAACCTCCATATACCACTGCTAGTGTCTTCACTGAGATGACTTTATATTGACATTGTGTATATTTTATATGTACAATATTTTGCATGTTGTCTTCCCAATTAGAATGTTAGTTCTGTGAGATCAGGGATCATGTCTTTTTAAAATACCTTTGTATGTCTAGTGCTTAACATGGTACCTTATACATAATAAATATTTAAATGTTTATTGACAGATTGTTTTAGGTACACCTGTTTCTTCATTTCCTTCAGAGGCCCCATATTAATTGTATCTTCCAATAAAAACTATAATTTGAGAGCAACTAGCAGATTACTTGGGGGTCTATCTATGGGATAGCATATGAGAATATTCTTTAGCATTCTTAGGGGGATACTGATCCACCTAACAAAGAGTTACCTAAACTTTTCTCGGTCTTATTTCAGGTGTTTTTCTTATTAAGGAAAATCCTTCAGAATATCACAAAAACTAATCTTTATTTAGAGAAGTATGTATAATGTATTGTAATGTAAATTGAGATACTATTAAATTTTCACCTTTTTTCCCATTATTACCATGATTGTGATATTAAATCAATCAGTTGTGAATGATTCTTCACTAGGAACAGCAGTGAGGAAGGTACTTTGTAAAACGTAAAACACTATGTGAATTATTACTATTATTACTTCCCTGAAAGTCCTTTCTGTGGTCACCAAGTCCTGTTGTTTAAGGAGGCATCACCTTCAGCCTTCTATAACTTGCCCCCTCAAAAAAGTTTCTTCTATCCTTTAGAAAGGAATGAGTCACGTTGAATCCAATAACAACAACTAAAAATAAAAATATCTTGCTATACAAGAGTCATTTTAGCCAGTTTCCTGAGAGGGTAAGCTAACACACCTAAGTCAAGAGAGTTTCATCCAAGGCAGGTGATCATGGACAAAATAATCTGTGGAACAAAATAATCTATGAGAAGGAGCACAGAGTCATTAAATCAGTTGTAAAAAACAAGCATGTCACAGGTAGCATAATCTGGAGGAAATCGGGCAGTGGACAATCAAGAATAGAAAATTAAAGGTGGAAATAAATGAAATTGAAAAGCCTTTACCTCTCTTCCATGTCCCTAGGTGATACAGTGGATATAGAGCACTGGGCCTAGAGTCAGGCCTAGAATACCTGAGTTAAAATCTGGCTTCAGACACTTGTTAAATGTGTGATCCTGGGCAAGCCATTTGATCCCACCCACTCAGTTTCCTCATCTTTAAAATGGGGATAATAATAACGCACCTCTCAGAGTTGTTGTGAGGATCAAATGAGATTATATGTGTAAAGACTCTTAGCATAGTACCTGGTACATAGTAGGTGCTTAATAAATTTTTGTTCCTTCCTTTCCCATACACTCCCTTCACTTCATTTGACTTTTCTACCAGCCATGTGGACTCGGAATGAATTTAACACAATCATAAATTCATGCTTGATTGATTTGCTGAATCACATAATTTCAATAGCTTTTGCAAATGGCTCTTGAGGGGCAGAACTCAAGTGGATGCTGATGATTTGGCATAAAACAAATCGTTGATGAGCCATGGAAAAATCAGAATAAATCTTAAAGTTGAGAGAGAACCAAGAAGTAATACAATTCAGACACACTGCCTCCCTCATTCCTATAGGAATCTCTCCTAAAACATCCCTGAGAAGTATTCATCTAGTTTCTACTTTTTGTGATGATGAATTTTCTAACTAACAAAATAGTCCATTTTATTATTGGGCAGTTCACCTATTAGAATTTTTCTTTATATTAAGCAAAATTATTCTCCTTGTAACTTACCACCTCTACCACCAAAACCATCATCATCACAGATAATATTTTTATAGTGCTTTCATGTTGACTAAGCACTTTATATATATTATCTCATTTGAACACCAGGCACTTATTTTCATACAACTCAGAAATATCAGAAAAAAATATCAACATGAAAATCAGGGTGGAGCAAGAATCAACATGATATGGTATGTGCTAATAATCAGTTAAATGCTGAAATAGCAATTTAAGAAATGTTAAGAACTAAGATTTGCTATCGAGTGAAGGTTGAAGTCAAAGACCATCTATTGCAAAAAAAATTTTTTTTCAACAGTTTGGAAACTGTTAACTGCCTAATGAGAAAAAGCAAAGATGTGGCAGCTTGAGAAAGCCTACAGTAGTTGGAAATCTAGCATTTCTAAGGTTTATTAAGCAATAAGGGTCTTTATACTCTATGATTTTACATAGACTCAACCTGCCAAAGGAAAACCAGAAAGTCTTCACAGAACCCCATAGAGCAGGGCAAAGAATGACATGTAGGAGAATGGTAGTGGGGCTAATTCAGCCTTGCAAATAGTTACCCTCTACTTTCTGCTGTGAATTATTTACGCTGGGAGAGTAGGAAAGAATGCAGACTTTCACTTTTGTTCAATTGTCTTTGTACCTCCACAGGAGAAGTTCAGAGTGATAAATGTTCTGTGTTTGTTTATAAAGACTGGGAGAGCTAAGTAAATTTTCCATTTGGAGATAATATAACAGGGTGAAGCCTGACAGCATTAAAGAAAAGAAGCGCACCAACATTAAAGAACTGAGCATACAGCACTAAGGAGGTTTTTCAAACCTTAACAATTAGTAGCCATTGAGAAGATTCTATGTTTCCTGGACACATATGAAGGATCTTCATTGAGTACAGAAGTTCCCAGGAGTGGGGGAGACATGGGAGGTTTGACAAAAAGGCCTTGGCTCAGTATTTATCCCAGCTGAACCCGGGATGAAAAAGGAAATGTAAAGCTTTCCGTCAATGTCTCCATGACCAAATGGACCTACTCATTGCCAATGATAAGTTCTATGAAAATGAGATATAAAATTATTAACAATGATATATAGGATATAAATATCTTAAAAATAAAAATTTTATTTATATAAGCATCAAAGTTGGCCTAAAATGTCTACATGTGCTTAATAGGAAACCTATTAGTTTCTAGGTGATGTTGAGGAAAAGCTGTCTTTAGTCCAAATGCTTCAAGGAAGCATGAACTAGGACAATGTAACAATTTCTGACAAATTGTAAGACCTCTAGCCATAATATCCTGCTTCCCTAAAAAGGGGTAGCTAAAGTTTTTAATAAGGAAAAGCAAAGCTTAAAGTTCAACGCAGGTAGAAAGAGGTTGACTGGTTGTATACCAAAAAAAAAAAAAAAGAAAGACAAGTGGACAGGCCAGGGTGGTGTGGATAGCATAAGAAATGATATTAAAACTATTATTATTATTATTATATTATAGAAAAAATTCTGAGAAAAATACTAATGGGAGAGAAAACAGGAGCAGTTAAGTGACTGACCATGGACCACATTTGTTCTGTCCATCAAATCTCTGTTAAATCCTGTACAAAGAACTCTAAATCTAAATAATTTACTACCATGGAGTGTAATGTAGGACACTCAAATAAGTCCCCTCTGAGTGGTATTTTTTTTTTAAATTATGAAAACATTTAAACCTTGTTTCATTAATATTTCCCTTGGTATATTACATAAAATTTCAATAATCTAACAATGAATACTTTCAGAAAATTCAAACTGTATTGATCATTTCATCACATGCTAAATATACTGTTCTTCATTTGGTCAAAAGCTAATTTGATCATAATGTTGGAGAATTCATCTCAAATAGCTAATTTCTAGACTTTTGGGATTTGGGATATTAAATGAATAGATTTTCCAACAACCTTCACAACCTTCACAACCTAGGCCCAACTTATTTTTCAAACCTCATTGGACATTACTTTCCCTCCACATGCTATGATTGTCTAAACCAGCCTTCTCTTCTCTTGTTCAGATATGACACTCCATCTCCCACATTGATGCCTTTGCTCTGGCTCTCCTACATATGATGCCTCAAATTAATTCCTTTCTCATCTCCACCTCATACAACCTCTTTCTGTAAGATTTAGATTAAGCATAACCTTCTGTCCGAAGCCTTTCCTGATCCCAACTATTAGTGGGCTCCCTCCCAAATTATACCTAACTACTTTGTATCTATTCTCTTTGTATTCTCTTGTGTTTTCTCTCTCTCTCTCTCTCTCTCTCTCTCTCTCTCTCTCTCTCTCTCTCTCTCTCTCTCTCTCCCCCCTCACTCTTTCTCCCTCCCCCCTTTGCTTCCCTCCTTCCCTCCCTCCCTCCTTGTCTATCTACTTATATATGTATTCATCATCTCCCCTTTTAGATTATACACTTCTTGAGAGTAGAAAGTGTTTTATTCTTTTTATTTAAATTCTCAGAAAATAGCACAAATCTTAGCATATATTAGGCACTCATTCCATCCGTCCACCCTTTCTATCATCTATCAAATTTTCTCTCCTATCTTTTGTTGCTGAACTGCATGAGAAGGCCATACAATAGGTGCAATGATGACTACAATTCCACTACTTTCACTCTCCTCTTTATTCTTTTAAGTCTGTCTTAAAGCCTTATCATCAAACTGAAACTGCTGTCTTCAAAATAACTAATTATCTCCTAATTGCCAAACCCAATGGCCTTTCCCCTGTCCTCTTCCTTATTGAACTCTCTGCAGCCTCTGACACTGTTGCTCACCCTCTTCTCCTTAATATGGTCTTCTCTCTCTATTTTTGGGACACTATGCTTTCCTAGTTCTCTTCCTACCTATCTGACTGTTCCTTTTTAGTCTCCTTTGTTAAATCTTCATCAAGGTGGCTCCATCTGGTTTGAGAAAGGTGACTGTTAAATTTTCATTGTGAACATTTATACCTTGGAAACTGGCAAATGCTACAAATAAAAAATTCATTAATTGTTCTATTGATATCTAGACTTCAGAAAGTTATGGAGAAAATGTGAATAATGCAGACTAAACTTAAAGCTAAAAAAAAATCTTCATCAATGTCATACCCACTAACTGAGGTGTCTCACAGGGCTCTATGGTGGACCCTCTCCTCTTCTCTCTCTGTACTGTGTCACTTGGTGATTTCATTGGCTCCCATGATCTCTACATAGATCTACAAATCTACTTACCTAGTCCTAACCTCTCTGATGATCTCCAGTCTCTCATCTCCAACTGCCTCTTCTATGACATTGCCAATGCCATGGTGTAGGCACTTGTCACCTTGTGCCTCAGTTATTGTGGTAGCTTTTTGGTTGGATTCCCTGCCTCAAGTTTCTCCTCAATCTAGACCATCCTCCACTCTGCTTTCACACTAATCTTCAAGTTCAGATTTGCCACATCATAGACACACACACACACACACACACACACACAGATGAATTAATCAACTCCAGTGACTCTCTAGCAGCCCCAGCATCAAATGTAAAATCCTTTTTAGGTTTTCAAAGCCCTTCATAACCTAGCCTTCCCCACCTTTCCCATATTCTTATCCCTGCCCCACCCTTCCTTCCAGCCTTCATGGATGCTTCAGTCTAGTGATATTGACATCCTTGCTGTTCTTCCTACAAGATGTTCCCTCTCCAGACTCCAGGCATTTTCACTGGCTGCTCCCATACCTGGAATTCTCTCCTTACTCATCTCTGCCTCTTGGCTTCCCTGGCTTCTTTCAAGCCCCAGCTACAATCCCACCTCCTCTAGAAAGCTTTTCCCAATCCTTCTTCATTCTAGTACCCTCCCTCTGTTGATTTTTTTCTTATTTATCCTGTATATAGTTTGTACAGAATTGTTCATCTGTTGTTTCCCCAATTAGACTGTGAGGATAGGGACTGTCTCTGGCCTTCCTTTGTATCTGCAGCATTTAGCAAATGACTGATATTAGGTGATTTATAAATGTTTATTGACTGACTGACAAGATACCTTTTCACTGGGGGCAGCTAGGTGGTGCACTGGATAGAGCACTGGCCTAGAAGTTGGGAGGACCTGAGTTCAAATCTCACCTCAGACAGTTACTAGCTGTGTGACCCTGGGCAACTAAGCTTGACCCCAATTGCCTTAAACATCCAGGGCCATCTCTAGTCATCCTGATATATATCTTGCCACTGAACCTAGATGACTCTGGAGGAGAAAGTAAGTTTGACTTCTTTTTTTTGGGGGGGGGGGCAATGAGGGTTAAATGACTTGTCCAGGGTCACACAGCTAGTAAGTGTCAAGTGTCTGAGGCCAGATTTGAACTCAGGTCCTCCTGAATCCAGGGCCGGTGCTTTATCTAAGTAAGTTTGACTTTGCACAGTCCTTCCTCACTTAAATCCAATTCACTGCAAGTTGTGACATCATCCTGATGTCACAGTCATCTTTGAGAATGAAGGACAAACAAAAACAACCTTTTCATTGACTGATTGATTTTAGAATCAGAAAGGATCTGAAGTATCATCTGCTATGATCCTCTACCTTCAGGGGCATAAGTTATGATCATTCTCATTTTACTGATTCACCAACAAATCACCATTATTTATTAAATTTTTATTAAATGCAAAGTAATGAAATAGTCCTTGCCCCCAAAGATGAGGATTCTGAGGTTAAGGTTAACTTTCTGGTTAACCTTACCCAAGGTCATATAATTTTTAGGGACAAGGATCCAGTTTTCCTCTCCATTAAACATGCCCTACTGCTTCTCCAATACCAACAGTCCCCTTGGTTTGGATGTGAACACCTTGCCAAGAGAGGCAAGAGGCAACTCTTGTTTCGTGTAAGATATTCTCTAATCCCTTATTCCTATTTGAATTCTACACATTAGTAAAAACTCAGTTTAAGACTATCTTCCATTAAATGTTCTTTCGCCACTCCCTGGAGTCTAATTATATGACTAATGAGAAAAATTGCTTCCTTTCTCAACTTTCCAGGCACCCCCCTGAAAGGCACTGGGCAAGGCCCTTTCTCCTCCCTTTAATACATTTTTCCTAATTCTTTTGTTGTTGCCTGTATACACAATCTGATGGTTAAATTTTGCTTTTGAGAAAAGAGAACAGACAATTTTTACCATAGAATTAATCATAACTTGGATTAAGGACTGGAAACTTTATTTTAGGGTAGCATACTTCCCCCTTTTTATGTCTTATTTTCTTTGATATTGCTTTTCCCTTCATGGCAACTTGCCATTTTATGAAATGGTACTGCTCATAATATTCCACCAGACTTCTCTGAAAGATTTTACAAACTGGCTCTTATTCTAAACTAGTGATGCCCTTGATTACCATAACTCTTTGCTTGGCAAGAAGATGTAATCTTTTCTGGATGATATGGTTTCTAGAGTCTTTTGGTCTTCTGGTTACTGAAATTTATTTGCATTGGTTAAACTTCTTTAGAAAATTATTATAATTGGTATTGATGCCCATTGTTATTCCCATTTAAAATATTTTACACCAAAAATTTGTTCAAAGAGATTGTATTGGTGTTTTCTAATTGTGTGCCATACATTTTTCTAAATTTTATTCTTCTGGTTTAATGTTAATTTTGATCTCTCTTCTAAGCAGTTGGCAATAGTCTGTACACATACAGCTCACTCAGGAATGCTCATACATCAGTAACAAGTTATTTCCTGCTTGTTCGGAGATGATGAATTTCATTTTTCTTATTTATTCACCATGTCTAGCACCTCCTGATTCTTTTTTTAAGTATTCATGATACATAGACATTTAGACTTTCATGTAGTCTCTATACAATTGGTCACTCTCATTTCTTATCCTGAGATCATATTTCTGACATATTTTTCAGTGTCCTCCCCTATGCCTACCTTTGCACTGAAGTCACTGAATACCAAAGTATACACTGGTTTAATTTGGAGGATTTTTAAAATCAGGATCTTTATAGAATATCTCAAAACTTTCACCCTCAAGTGCTGTTGGTACATAGTTGGAATTTTATTAGTGGTGGTCTTTTTGCAAAATACTCATAATGAGGACAGCAACCAAATAATTAATGTCTCCAAAATGATGTTTCTTATTGCTTTTGGATATATTGTAAAGTCAACTCCTTTTTTTGCTTTTGAACTAAGAGACTTCAGGCTATCCATCCAATTAGCTATGACTTCTTTTTTATCTTCTGCTTTAATTTATAGGGAGAAGGTCAAGATTGATATGACTTATTATATAAAGTTCTATGTCTACTCATTTGTCACTGTTTAAGTACCTCAAGCTTAGTACAGCAAAATTAAGTTAGTACATACAGATGATTTAAAACTTGGGTGGTTTTTTACTTCATCTACTCTTTTGTCTATAATATTTTGCCACCTTCAAATGAGGGGAATGCAGAGTACCAAGGGCCATTTTGTTTTTCTTTATTTCAGGGGTTCCTTTGCATAAAAAATGATCAAGTACTCAGAACAGTACTAGACTGCTCAGTACAGTACAGTGGTCAGTGCTCAGATGAGCTTCTTTGTACATATGGAGGCTGGTCCTTAGAAACTAGATATAGGCAGTCAGGACTACCCTCAAATTCTCAACATAGTAGAACCAACCAGAACTTGTGCTCTATTGGTATAGCCTTTAAGAACCCAAAGTCACATTCATTCTACCATTAGGTAACACTGTAGGACTTTGTAGAGGAATAGTGTAACTTGGCATCCAAAAAAGGCACTATGATTTTAGGCTGCATTAGTAGAATTATGGGCATAGACAATGAGAGGTAATAGTACCATTGTACTTGGAACAGCACTATGCTCAATTCTGGATACTGCATTTTATTTTTGTTTTTTTGTTTTGTTTTTTGTTTTTTTAGTGAGGCAATTGGGGTTAAGTGACTTGCCCAGGGTCACATAGCTAGTAAGTGTTAAGTGTCTGAGGCCAGATTTGAACTCAGGTACTCCTGACCCCAGGGCCGGTGCTCTATCCATTGAGTCACCTAGCTGCCCCTGGATACTGCATTTTAAAAGACATATTGACAAACTGAAGTGCATACAGACAAGAAGAAATATAATGATGACAGAACTTGAAATCATTCCATACAAGAAATGAAAAAGAGGGGATGAGTGCACTATTAATAGATTACCACTTATATGGAATGATATAGGAGTGATCCCTATATTGATGAGGAGTTTAGACTGGGTGACTACTAAGAACCCTTCCAAATATAAGATTACTTCTGTCCATCATTCTATGTTGAGAGCATAAAGATTTTTTTCTTTGTTTTTCTTCTATGTTTTTTTTAGCAAACTTTAGTCTGTATTCAAACAATGTCAGTTCTTTCTCTGGAGGTGGATAGTATGCTTCATCATTAGTCCTTTGGGATTATCTTGGATCATTGTATTGCTGAGAATAGCTAAGTCTTTCACAATTCATCAAACAATATTGCTGTTGCTGTGTATAATGTTCTGGTTCTGTTCACTTCACTTTGCATCCATAAGGTTTTTAGAACAGGAAATACATTATCTTCTTCTGTAGCTCTGCATAGTTAAGTCCAGCAGCAAAAACAGGGGGAGAATCAACAAATATTACAGACTGAATCTTATCATTTGAGCTCTCACTTTTCTATTCTTCAAATGAGGCATATAAGGTTCAAAGTCAGGGTTAGTGTGAAGTTCACGGGACCCATCTGCCTTGTTGCAAGATTCTATTCTTTCTGTTATTCGTGGCATAAAAGGCTGGTGCCTGTTTGATGGAAAGGAACTCATACTCAGTTTTGAAGAAAACCCATATGTATATTCAGTTGTTGCAACCTGGCTATCAACAGAGGCACTGGTACTAAGTTTCTATATCTATTCATGAAACAAATTCATATTGCGAATACCACAGGAGACACATTTAAGAGGGATATTGACAAAACTGAAGCATATCCAGATAAGAGTATAATGATGAGGGAAAACTGAAACAATGCAATGGTAGGAATTTTTAACAGAGAGAAAAGACTTGGAGGAACAAACATGAAAGCTGTTCATAAATATATGAAGACCTGTGAAAAGGATGAGCTAATGACTATTCCAACATCCTTATTTACAGATGAGCAAACTGACACCCAGTGAGGAGAAGGAACTTCCTCAAGTGCTCATAGCTAGTGACTTAACAGGTAATAATCTAATAATATTAAAATAATATTCAGTCCATAAACGTGTTCATTTTAATTGACCTAGTGGAACAGGATTCAGGAGAAAAATAGAACTATAAACTGTTTCTGGACAATATAGGGGGCAGAGTCAAGATGGCAGAGGAAAGGCAGTGACTTGCCTGAGCTCCCCCAAGACCCATCCAAATACCTTCAAAGAATGCCATAATTCTTGTAGCAGCAGAACCCACAAAAGGATTAGGTGAAATCATTTCTCAGGCAACGACAACTTAGAAAGTTAGCAGGAAATGTCTGTTGTACCACGGTGAGCCCACTTCAAGCCACGCCAGTGCAGACTCAGCCCCAGCAAACCAGGAGCAGGCCTCAGGAGCCTCTGAATAAATGGCAGCAGTGGCTGCTTCTGGAACTCACCCCACAGATGGTCACAGTCTTGGGTGGTTGTCCCAGGCAGGGAAGAAGCACAAGCACATCAGAGCTTGCAGCCACCATGAAGTAAGATTCAGTTCATAAGTCCAAGGCAAAAAATCAGGCCTGTGGTTGCTTGCAGACCAGAGCACAATCCAGGCGAGTGTCGATCAAACCTCTCCTTAAATCATACCACCTTGGAAGAACTAAGGACTTACAAATTCCTAGAAGTATCTCTGAAAACAGCTGCTCAACCCCCCTGAAGCTTGGGATGGTGTGTCCTATGCCCTGGAAGCAGTGCCCCACTTTAACAAAGAATCAAAAGTAAATAAATAGGCTGGGAAGATAAGCAAACAGGAAAAAAATGCTGACCCTAGAAAATTTCTGTGGTGACAAGGAAGACCAAAATATACCCTCAGAAGAAGATAACAAAGTCAAAGCTCCTACATCGAAAGCTTCCAAGAAAAATATGAATTGGACTTTGAAAATGAAGAGAGGTAGAGAAAAAATGGAAAGAGAAATGAGAGTGATGCAAGAAAATCATGAAAAAGGTCACTAACTTGAAAAGGCAAATTGGCCAAATGGAAAAGGAGGTATGAAAGCTCTCTGAAGAAAATAATTCCTTAAAAATTGGGATTAATCAAATGGAAGCTAATGACTTTATGAGAAATAAAGAAACAATAAAGCAAAATCAAAAGAATGAAAAAATAGAAGGCAGTGTGAAATATGTCATTGGAAAAACAAACAACCTAGAAAATAGATCCAGGAGAGATAATTTGAAAATTATTGGACTACTTGAAAGAAATGACCAAAAAAATGCCTAGACATCATCAGCTCCCAAGAAATTGTCAGGGAAAATTGCCCTGATATTCTAGAAGCAGAAGGTAAAAAAGAAATTGAAAGAATCCACTGATCACCTCCTGAAAGAGATCCCAAAATGAAACCTTCCAGAAATATTATAGCCAAATTCCATACCTCTCCCAGGTCAAGGAGAAAATATTGCAAGCAGCCAGAAAGAAACATTTCAAGTACTGTGGAGCCACAGTCAGGATAACACAAGATCTAGCTGATTCTACATTAAAGGTTTGGAGGGCTTGGAATATGATATTCCAGAGGGCAAAGGAACTGGGATTACAACCAAGAATCACCAACCCAGCAAAACTGTGTTTAATCCTTCAGGGGAAAAAATGGGAATTCAATGAAAGGTATTCTTGACAAAAAGACCTGAGCTGAATAGAAAATTTGACTTTCAAATACAGGACCCTAGGGAAGCATAAAAAGGTAAACAGGAAAAAGAAATCATAAGGGATATTAAAAGGTTAAACTGTTTGCATTCTTACATGGGAAGATGATACTTGTAACTCATAAGAACTTTCTCATAATTAGGGCAGTTGGATGGAGTATATTTAGACAGAGGATACAAGTGTTAGTTGAATATGAAGGTATAATATCTTTAAAAATTAAAATTAAGGGGCAGCTAGATGGCACAATGGATAGAGCACTGGCCCTGGAGTCAGGAGGTCTTGAGTTCAAAACCGGCCTCAGACACTTAATACTTACTAGCCCTAGGCAAGTCACTTAACCCGATTTGCCTCACCAAAAAAAAAAAATTAAAATTAAGGGGTGAGAGAGGAATGCACTAGAAGAAAGGGAAAGGGAGAGGTGAAATGGAGTAAAGCATCTCACATAAAAGAAACAAGAAAAAGCTTATACAGTGGTGGGGAAGATGGAGGAGGGGCAGGGGAATGAGTGAACCTTACTTTCATCAGAATTGGCTTAAAGAGGGAATAACATACACACTCAATTAGGTATACTAATCTATATTACCCTGCATTAAAGTAGGAGAGGAAGGGGATAAGGAAGGGGGTGATAGAAGGGAGGGCAGATTGGGGGAGGGGGTAGTCAGAAGCAAAACACTTTTGAGGAGGAACAAGGTAAAAGAAGATAGAAATAGAGTAAATGTCATTGGGATGTAATAGGATGGAGGGAAATACAGTTAGCAATAGTCACTGAAAAAAATTTGAAGCAAGTTTGTCTGACAGGCCTCATTTCTTAAACACATAGAGACCTGGGTCAAATTTTTTAAAATAAGAGCCATTCCCCAATTGATAGATGATCAAAAGATATGAAGTTTTCTGATGAAAAAAATCAAAGCTACCTATAGCCATATGAAAAAAACAAAATGCTCAAACAATTTGGAACTATGGCCAACGTGCTACAAAACCATGTATACTCTTTGACCTAGAAATACCTCTACTAGGTTGGTATCCAAAAAGAGATAAAAAACAAAAAGTTGAATTCAAAATTGAGGAGATGCCCATCAATTGGGTAATGACTAAATAAATTGTGGATGAGATTATGATAGAACACCATTGTGCTATAAGAAATGATGAACAGAATGCTCTCAGAAAAACCTAGAAAGACTTACATGAGCTGATACAAAGTGAAATGTACTGTATACAAAGTAACAAATACATACTGTATACAAAGTAACAACTATCTATCTATCTATCTATTTTGTTTTTTGGAGGGGCAATCAAAGTTAAGTGACTTGCCGAGGGTCACAAAGCTAGCAAGTGTCAAGTGTCTCAGGTCGGATTTGAACTTAGGTCCTCCTGAATCTAAGGCCAGTGTTTTATCTACTGTGCTACCTAGCTGCCCCCCAAAGTAACAACAATATTGCAAGATGTTCAGCTGTGAATGGCTTAGCTGTTCTCAGCAACACAATGATCCAAGACAACTCTGAAGTACTTATGATGAAAAATGCTATCCATCTCCAGAGAAAGAACTGATGGTGTCTAAATACAGACTGAAGCATAATTTTTAGTTCCTTTTTCTAAAGTTTTTTTTTCTGTTTTCTTTCACAGCCTGACTAATGTGGAAATGTTTTGCGTGACTACTCATGTATAATTTATATTGAATTGCTTGTGTTCATAAGGGGGGTAGGGTGGGGAGGGAGGGAGGAAGAGAATTTGGAACACAAAGTTTTAAAAATCAACATTAAAGGGGGCAGCTAGGTGGTGCAGTGGATAAAGCACTGGCCTAGTATTCAGGATGACCTGAGTTCAAATCTGGCCTCATACACTTGACACTTACTAGCTGTGTGACCTTGGGCAAGTCACTTAACCCTCATTGCCCTGCAAAAAATTAAAAAACAAACAAACAAAAAATATCAACATTAAAAATTGTTTTTACATGTAATTTGGGAAAATAAAATTCTAAATTATAATAAAAAATAAACTGCTTCTAAGGATGATTCACTGTACCCTTATGAAAATTAACCAAGATTGTAGTTTCAAAAAGAAGATTCTAGAAGAGTATGAGTCTATGTGGTGGTGCTTATGAACTAAATAGGATATTTCTCTTATTTTATAATAAAAATAAAATCGGTCTCTGATAAGAAACATCCTGGCATTAACTACCTGAATATAGCTAGGTAGGACTCAAGTGTAGCTAAGAGGAGAAAGTGATTTCCAAGTCCAGTGGGGAAAGGCAGTGACTTAGAAAGAAGAGAGTATAGTGGAAAGAGCACCAAACTCCATCGGGCAGACTGGATTCGAGGTAGAACTCCAACAATTGCTAACTATGTAACTGTGAGTAAGTCACCTAAGCTCTCCAAGATTCACTTTTCCTATCTGTAAAATAATAATAAAAAATACTTGAACTCCTTACCTTAATGGGTAGTTGTGAGAAAAGCATTGTTATGCTGTATAAATGAGCGTTGTTATTATAAGGCTTGTTATATAGCTTGTGTTACTGGGCTTTGGTGAAGCATTCAAGATGAGGATCATATACATAAATATACAAACTGTCATATTTTCCATCCAAAATGTGCTAAAAACTTGAGTCTTTACCAAAGGCTCCCTTATGTCGTGGCACTCTCCTTTGGTTCAAATGCTTTACTCTGCAATCCAACAGAGGCTGAGCTGTCATTCCATATGGCTTTCCACTAGTTTCCATTCATGGAGCACTATAGTTATACTGTCCAGGGGGTTGCCCCAGGAGGGATGAAGGAGAAGATGCAGACAAAAAGGGGGAAAGAACTTCTGGCCCTCATGCAGAGAAACTATGCCCTAACATTTAGGAAAATGTACAAAGTATTAAGAAAATCTGCCTGGCTGATTAGGAAAAGAAGATAATATAAGCTTGGCATTATTTTAAAAAATACACCAAAGTAATTATATTAATATAACAAATACTAGCAAATTTTATGAATTATAATCTATTGTGTGAAGAAAGATGGTTATGTTAATGAAATTATGTTTTAAATTAGTTGAGCATATTCTCAAAAGAATATTCTTTGGAGAAATTATACATTGCACATTTCTTGTGCTCTTGCTTTGCAAATTAACATCATGCTGTTATTATTTAGCTTTTAATGAAAACCAGCAATGCCGTATGTACTCAACACTTAGTTTAAAACAAACAAATGAAATAAGTAGTTTCTTATCCAAGGTAGGAGGGATTTGATACTCAGAAGATTGATGAATTTGGGCTCTGTCTTAAAAGGGGGGGGGTCTTAAGGTAATGATTTTCCACAGAAAGTCCTCTGTCTTTGTCACCAATCACAAAGATTCAGTGCAATCACAGGATTTTAGAGACTGAAGTGAAGTTACTGATCATTTACAGGGCAGCTGTGTGGTATACACTATGGCCATGGAAACTGGACCTTGCAGCTGAGTATGTAGACAGAGTTGAAGCAACTGAGGCTTCATTGCCTTTGGTATTGCCATGATAATTGGGACATACTTCCTCTCTAGAAGAGGTACCAAGTAACCTAATACCCTCCCCTGACCCTCACTAAGCTCCATCTACTGTTATATGGACCTTCTCCCAGGAGTGCCTTCCTAAAGTTCACACTATCTTCATTGTGCCACTTAGTCTAGGGACCTGCATTACATGGACCATCATGGAATACATTCATACATACACATATACACATACACACATATATGTGTATATAAGATATACATACTATGTGTACATGTTACTATATTATATATACCATATATACTCATATGTGTGTATGCTTGTCTACCCCCT